>NC_072734.1:151375228-151675228 GCF_026930045.1 Uloborus diversus | reverse complement strand
TGATTGAGGAAAATTTTTTTTCTTTCTTTAACATAGTAAATTTGTCCCCATTTAAAAGCTACATCATCAGTTGCTTTGCTTGTATCAAGTGAAAAACATTAAAACGACGCAAATGCTACTCAAATCAGTGTTGGAGAAATTTAGAACTCATGCACTCAAAAGGGAAGGGAAAACGTGGAAACTTGGGGACGGAAAGATACAACCAAAGTATAAATTAAAACCAACATTTTTCCACGTGCAAAGATGACCAAAATGATGATTAAAGGGAGAGTTTTTTCTCAATGTATCCAAAACGCACAGATATATGTATCGAAAATGAAATTGGATAAATTGAGTTAAGTGTTAGAAAAAGTTTGGTTTCGTTACCTGAAACAATAGTTTTGATGAATATTTAATTTAAGATAAATTAGTTTCAACCGTTAAACTTGTATCACTTTAATGCTTCTGATATTGATATCAGGGTTTTTTCTCTAACGTTTCACGGTAGTACAAACCAAAAAATGATATTTCTAAATGAAATTTTGTATTTTTAATTTAATTTTCTGTTGGTAACGTTCCTGATCTATTAAAACATTACTGAAAATGCTGCTTTCAAAAGTACATAAACCTATGGTAGAATTCTTCAGAGTCACATTACGTTTATTGATATTTGCTTATTAAAAATATGTTTTATGCAACAATTAAATAGCATTGAGTTGATGATAAAAATAGAAAAATGTTTAACTGAAAAATGAATACGAATCCCTCAAAGTGTTTTAAGCAATCTAGAGTGTATAAATTAAAAATCATATTACAAAAGTGTTTTTTCAATCTTCAGCACCATATTGATGTCGGTTACAGACTGTAATTAAAGAAAGTACGTATGGTTTTCACGCGAGTGTAATTTCAAAAAACTTAGAGCCAGAAGATTGACATACTATACTTAAATGAATGTATTGTATCTGTTCGGAAAATATTTCTTTTTTTCTTATTGCTAAGTCATTAGACGAGCAGTTAATGTTGCGCTAGAACAAATGCATAATACATATAAAATTTTATGCTGTAATCAGTTAGTTTGAAAATCATGCACGGATGAGATAGTTTATATTTCGAAAAGAAACGTGAGAGATGGAACATCTTCTCCGTGAAAATTCAGTGTAAAATATTCAATAGAAGTCAATTCTTCAGATTCGAAAGTTCTATCAAACATCGAGGTAGCTTACTTGGACGTAAAAATAAAATAATGATTGGTAAAACCAGATTGAAATCTCATTAAAGGAGGAATTTTTAGCTAAAAAATTTCATTATTGGCATCAATATGCCACAAAAACCTGTTGATTTAAAAAAGGTAAGTGTGCCAAATAAAGCTATTGTGACGTTTAGGGTCTAGTTTATTAATGATTCAATTTTCTTCAAATTTTGTACATTCATCAAATGACAAGTAAAAAATAAGAAGAAAACCATATCATGCAAAAATTTATGTTTAAATTATGTTTTCCAACAGTTCAACAAAAAATGGTTAATTGACCCGGTTAGAAAGAGGGGTCCCTAATTAGATCAAACTTTAAAAACGCCAAAAAAGACAATCAAACTTTAAAAAATGAAAAATTCTTTACTGTCAATAAAAAACATTAGAGCCACATTTGATAAACTCAAAAACATTATCAAAGCCTTGAATATGCCACAAAAACCTGTTGGTTTTAGAAATGTAAGTGTGCCAAGTAAAGCCAATCCAAAGTTCAGGGTCTAGTTAATTAATAATTCAATTTTCTCCAAAGTTTGTACATTCATCAAATAACAAATAAAAAATAAGAAAAAAAACCATACCATGCAAAAATGTAAGTTGAAATTATGTTTCCCAACAGTTCAACAAAAATGGTTAATTGACCTGGTTAGAAACAGGGGTCCCTAATTAGATCAAACTTTAAAAAACGCCAAAAAAGACAATCAAACTTTAAAAAATGAAAAATTTTTTACTTTCAATAAAAAACATTAGAGCCACATTTCATAAACTCAAAAACATTATCAAAGCCTTGATGTTTACTTCAATGAAAAGAAGAATATCAGTCATTCCGTAAGGGGCACTGATAAGTTGTTACTTTTTTTTTTCAATCATGCACACAGTTCTTGCACAGTTGTGGAGCATATGCTGTAATAAACCTTGTTGCATTCTTAAGTAACAAATCTTTGTTACATTTTTAAAATATTACTTTTGGCGTAAAATATATAAGCTAAAAATCTATAGTAATAAAGCTAAACTCTTGAGCAGATTCAATCCAAATTTGTTTATTACCTGTCTTACAGAACTGATAATAAAGATTTTTTTGTCTTATTCTTACTCTCATTTATGTAATATTTTTAATGTTCCTACTCTTAAATCACGCCGTGAATTTTTGTGTCTTTTTTTCTATAAGGTTCTACATAATATTATAGACTGCTTCGATATCGTCAATTTCATACAACTTGCTATCCCAAGTAGGACGCTAAGGAGTCATTCTTCTTTAAGATTTTTTTTTTTTACCAGACGGAACTATGTTGATAATTTTTGTCTTTTTAAATTTAACAAACTTTTTAACATTCATTGTCTTGATTTAGACATTTTTAACTTGTCATTTTACAATTGTAAATCTTTGTTTTAATAATTTAAATGTATAATTGGTTTTAATTGATATTTTTATATTGTTGTTGCCACTGTAACTGAATTTTTTCTGTTGTGTGAAATAAATTTATTAAATAAATAAAATAAATGAAAATATAGAGATGGCACGTATGGGATAAAATATCTGATTTCCTGCGTAAGGCGCTACTTGTATCTGTCTGAAATTATCATTAGAAAGTAATTGGTGGGATAGCAAAGTATATATATGTAATAGATTTTCAATAAAAGAATGGGAAGATATACTGCTAGAGTCCGGAACTCTGAAGCTAATTTCTAAAAGTGAGTCCCACACGTGACAGATAAACTTCATTAAAAAATACCAAGAAAATAGCACTTATTATTATTATTTTTTTTTTTTTTTTGCTTAACAAATCACAGGACTCGAGTAATTTCACTGGGTCAACAAGCTTTTAAATGTCAGCCCTTATTAATTTGTATATGGATGATTCCATTTGGAAAATTTATTCCACATTGGCTCACACGTGACCGTGGAATTACCCACCAGGACACGGCGGACCAGGGTTGCGAAGTCGGAGGGGGAAATGACCGACTTCGGCTCTAACTTCTACTCCGGAAACGATTGAACCCTCAACTCCGCTTCCTTTACCTTTAAAATTTCTTTGACTTCAACTTCGACTTTGACTCCGCAGCCCTGGCAGAGTTAAGGACTCAGAGGGAACATGATGGACTCTAATTCTTTAAATTTTAAAGTCCCCGTCTCCGACTCCTTTTCCATAAAATCAGTCCACTACCGACTTCGATCCGCCGCTCTGGTCAACAGTCTTCTGTGGGAAAAAAATCAGGATTCAGTGTATCAATGGGAATAGTAGCCTCGCAGCCACGTGTTTATAAATCAAAGATCTCTTACTTACACTTTTCCATTTAGAAATCTGCGTATTCCAACTACTTTCTGGTGATCACGAATGTAGTAGAAATATGAGACATAAAAGTTTCCAAATACCAATAAAGCAATCAAACGTGGAAATGAAATAGGTAAGCGCACGTTTAAAAATAGTTATTAATGCAAGATTGTCAATTGGGGCATTTCATCCTGCGCACAGTGCGGCTGCCTATGAACAATAGTGGAAAATGCGACTTTTTTTTTTCAACTTGTGTTATTTTGATTATCCTTCTAAAGGTACCTCAGTGAGGAGATGGAATTTGAGCTTTTAATCCAATATCATAAATACAAAGGATAGAAATCATGTTTGAACAAGAGGCAGATCGCACTTCTCTATCAGTGAAACATGTTTCATTTAGTGATATCTTCTTTCGTGTTGAGGACACATCGTTAATTTTTATAAATTTTGTTATAATTATATTCTATTTAGTATGGAAGGCATCAAAGAAAGTGAGTAAGGTCAATTTTTTCGTTAATACCTTTGAATAAAACTTTTTCGTTACTGTCTTTAAATGACGTTTAAAAAGAAAAACTTCAAATAAATATTTTTAATTTCTACCGAAAACATTCTGAGTTTCTGAAATATTTTGATTTAATAACAATCATACATCATGAATAAGTAAATATTTCCTGCTTCAAACTATTTTGAATAGTTTTGGGTGATTCTCCAAAAAACATAACGTTTTCCAATTACATTTTTTTAATTAAAAATGCTGGAAAAATGTATACACTTATTAAGAGAACAAGTAACTAAAATTAAAAATTTAAAAATCCGCGATTGGGTCGCAAATGTAGAATCAAGAGGGAAAATTAAAAGTCCTCTTAAAAGCCTTGTACTATTAAAAATCAATTACAAATATTTTATTTGTATACAAACAGAAATTGGTAGCAGTTAAAAACTTTAAATCGTTGTGTTTAATTTCCTTGTCGGCCAACAGTGAATTCGGCTACCAATCGCGTGAATAAAAACTTAGCCATATTTAAAATCAGCTTTAAAAAAACGTCATTATTTGAATTCTATATAACATGGAAGTTCTAATTTTCGTTACATATATATTATTTAGTTATATATTAATTTTCATATATTTTCGTTAATTGATATCATTCAAAGATGCAACCTAGCCAAGAACACTCTCGATTCTAACAAAAAAAAGTTTTTCAAAATCGGTTCATCCGTTTAGGCGCTAGACAACCGCAGAACAGATTCACAGATACATAGATACACCGTCAAACTTATAACCCACTTCCTTTGTGTGTCGGTGGTTAAAAATAGAGAAAACTCACTTTAACTATGTTATAATAATATAGATTTCAAAATCCCGTCAAGAACGACTTTTGTCCACTTCGACCGTAAGTGCGTCGTACTGTGTAGCGTGGCGATGAAGTTATTGCGTGGAGGAAAAATCAAATACGTCATTTAGAGTATCATGCATGGCCTAGTGATTCATAGCGTATTAAGCGTGGCATAGGAGTAAAATAATCTGAGTTTAGGGGAGAGAAAATAAAAATCAAGCGTGAATGGTAAATTTATGGAAACAGGAAAAATCAAGCAAATCCGAGTCATCAAAAGAGCACTCTATGCATAGCTAATTTATAGCATTCTTATTTTACTCTTTAGTAAAAAACGAATTGCTTTTTATGGTTCAAAATTAATTGGGAGGAAAGAATGACGTCGCTTTAACACAGCTCAAGAATGTACTTCTCCCAGGTAAAAAATTTTGAAAAATACAAGCGATTCAAAACAAACTTAAATGAAATTGATGCTATTTTTAAGATTACTTAAAATTTTTTTAGTCTTGCAATTGTATAAGATCAGGTTTAAATGGATTATTAAAGCATTTGTGTGCATCATCTTCAAAATTTCATTACATACAAAATGCTTAATCATTTTTTGCCAATGCTGAAATGTTTACCACAAATTAACTTGGAATTCCATATCTTAAACAGAGAATGTGAGAAAATAAAATGGCCAAAGTGTATATAGCAAAACAAGATTCTAGTGTACAAACGCTGCTTTACAATTACTCTGAGAAATACTGAACGAATAACGAAACTGTTAAATGAAAACATTTCACTTGCAAGCTCTGATTCTTATAAAATTTTGCGCTTCCAAGCCAAATTATTAAATTTCTTTTGGAAGAACTACGTACGCTTATTGTCATGTTACGTAAAATCTTAATAAATATTACGCTTTTGTACTGCATGATTTTCATAGTGTTTGGGTTAGAAATGTTGATTCGTTTTCTCATATCCCCGTCCAATGCAGATATTTATTTCACTAAGTGCAACAACAAAAACACGCTTGGGGTAAATAAAAATGTAGCGAAACATAAGAACTGCCTATTTCTCCTGGGAAAGCATGCCCTGGACCAAAAGGACTTGAGAGAAATAACGTGGTTTGTCCCATAGGACCAGAAAACCAAAGCAGAAGAAGAATATCAAAGCTGGCCCATTCTAGAGATGACGTCATGGAATACCCGGGCTGTGACGTCAATGGCTGGCATCGATCCGACCAAACAGAGACAGGCCCGGAAGAAATTTCATTTTCTCGCTTAGTGTCCGGGCGCAATTTCCAAAATTTAAATGGACATGGTTAGTGAATGAAAAATGCGATCACTTCATTCAGAGCTGTCACTGTAATTGAAGAAAAATGCTCCGGGAGGCCGCAGCGTCGAGCTCTGTTACTATTAAATGTGGGAGAAGAAATTATTTGCTTGATGTTGAGGATCAAAAGAATGGATGGAAGTGTCAGTTAACTTTCGTCTTTGCAGATATGAGTTTTGCAAACTCCTGCGAAGGGAAACAGTTTGGTGGAATTTTTATCTTCATTTAAGTCATCTGCGCAACAAACATATTTCTTTAAATGAAAGTAAGGATTCTTAAATTGCAGTTATATATTCATTTAAGTTGCTGGGATCTGGGTTATAATTCAAGCAGCAACTATATGGGCATTACGAATAAGTGATGAAACGATGTAGTATGCGCTAAGAAAGTAGATGTTCGTTTTAAATTAAAAAGCGTTGTTTATTTCTTCAATGCAATCAAAAGGGTATTTTCAAAAAATATGATTAAAAAAGATTATCAATTCAGCTGGAAAAATCTAAGTCCACATTAGGAATTGCATTCCCGATCCCTCGGGATTGGAATCAGGAGGTACTCCACTGATTCCTATGGGATTAATCGGTATTAGGATCTCAATTCCACAGGATTGAAATCCAGGAACCATAAGAATTCCCCTCTTTCGAAGCAGTTAAAGTCTTATACTGATGTCTGAATTACACATTTTCCCTCTTCCCCCTCCTCTCATCCTCCATACATTACTCTATCCTGAAACTCTTTGCGATAAAGAGACATGCAGAAGCGACCTGCCTGTAATACAGTGAAACCTGTGTAAGTTGACCACTACTTTAGTAGTCAACTTAAACAGATGGTCAAGTTACAGAGGTTGGTTTATATGGTAATGGCTAATTCCGTGCCTGATAAAAGTGGTCAACTTAGACAGATGGACAACATACAAGGGTGTTCAACTTTACAGGTTTTACTGTGTTAGGAAAAACTGACGTCAAAATGCGCTCGCAGCATATTTTGCATTCATTTTGTAAAACTTGTGATACATTAAGTAATAATTGTAAATTATGTAAACTATGAAACAAAAAATAAAGAGAAAAATATTTATGATTACATTTTATCAAACTGCGCTCCTAACATCGACCAAACTTCACAACGAAAAGCACCTCTGGTGTCTCATCTATTTTGGATTCGTCCGTAAAATCGTCTGCCAATCCTTTATATTGGAAGATAGCATATAAAAAGCCTTGATTGATATCAGATCTACAGTAACTGTTTCTGAGGCAGAATTAAATGCAGTATGATTAGTAATGAAGTAAAATAAGTAAAAGTAAATAAAAAATATAAAATACCTGTAGAACTAAATTCAACCTTAAGCAATGCGATTAAAAGTTTCATTTCATATTATCTCTTGCTAGCAGTAAAAGTGACATTCTTGACACTTTCTAGTAGACTTTGTAAGCGTTCCGTCCTAATTTCCAATGAAAACGTTAGAGACATCTAAATTATAACAGGGCGGTGTATTTCATGTATTTCTGACTTAGCTCTGGCTAATGGGCGGTAACTTACTGAACACCTCATGAGGTGCTTGAAATTTTTCCTAAGAATTATATGACGAAAATACTTTTTTTTCTTGTTTTTTACCTTTTTTGATACGAGTGATCTATTTCTTCGGAATAACCTTATGTAATTTATTTTTTTAATTGTTGATCTTTTTTGAGCTCTGAGTCGGGTTTTTAAAAATTGCTAAAATGAAAATTTAAAAAGTTCCACAACCCGATATATGAACAACCCAACAAGTGGATATACACATCATTTTTAACTTATTTTCCTTTTTGAAATGTCTAGAATAGAAGTTACTGCTAACTCATCTAAGACTAAAAACTTTTGATTTTTTTTCTCTTTTGAAGTTACGAGCTGTAAATTCACTAAAGGGGAGGCAGAGTGTATTCCATCACTGCTTGATCATCCATTCAAGATAACAGGAATACTACGAACTGCAGTGTCGTTTTAGAAAACTTCATTCACTTCACCTTCTTAATTTATGTAAAACTTTAACAACCTTTTGTTCACTAACTCCTGATAACATCATTTTACGATTCCCAGCAAAAACAATCTCTACAAAAACGTACAACGTGTGAAAATTAACTGCTTTACTGTTACCAACGGAACAAAAAAAGCAAAAGGAGCTTGATGCGTATGAGCATTGACTGCTGTTTTCCGGAGATGAATGGGAGAATTTCTCTCTATCGCTTTCTTTTCTCCTTTGAATTTCTTTCGTTTTCAGCTTCCCGTATTTCCCACAGATGACGTTGATGCCTATGTCCCGTGCCGATCGTTACCATAATGGATATTTCACTGGGTTGTACGTTAAAGGAGAAATAATTCTTTGAGAAAAATGGGACTTTTTTTTAGAGAAAAGATTTTAAGTGAGAATTTAATTAACGCTTTATCGCAGCTAAAAGTCAAATTGACAGTAAATCGCTACTTTCTTGCAACGTTAGCTAAATGTTTTAGAGTTTGAGAAATTTTGATTTATTTGTGATACATATGAAATTAGGTCATAGAAAAGCTTTACATTTGAGGTAGGGAGAAGCAAAGGGATGCGAGTGGCGAAATTAAAAATTTGGAGATAACCAGTACAAATGGTAGGTGAACCTCTCCTCTGTCTTGAAGCAAGAGATAGTACTAGTAGCCCTGGTAGGTGCTGCTGTACAGCATGATTTGGAAAAAAAATTTAATGAATGTCTACCTAGAACGAAATCTTTATATGCGTTTTGCTCGAAACTTGAAAATGTCTACTTATACATTACTTATGTCTACTTATACTTACATCCCTTTGCTTTTCACTGCCTCATTTAATTATATGATTGAATTAGCATTTAGATGTTAAGAGGGCCGACCAGTGAAGGATTTTCAAAAATTTATAATGTGGCTAAAACTGTATCATTCGTAAACTGAGAATATTTATTATATAACATCTAAAAATTAGTTTGGGAAACATTGCACCCAATGATTAAAGCACAATGGCCACAATATAGAAAGGTTACACCGTAAAGTAAAATGTGTGCACACATCACGTCCAGATAATGAATTGATAAACAAAAATTAAGCTAGTATGAGTTATCCATCCAAGGACAGCAAATGTGTGTTGAATGTACAAATTAGTAGGTACTTGCTAAAATTAGTTGTTTAAGCATGGTATTAACAATTTGTAAAATTTTATCAACCAATTGGGGGTAGAAGGAAATATGACCTGCTCTGGCTCCAACTACAACACTTTAGAAGCCTTCGAATCTGACTACGACTGAAGCCCTGGTATTATCGCGCAGTAGAGATGTGTGCACAGTAATAATAAATCTAAAGTCTGTTCACGTGGTGACAAAATATATTACAGTTGTAAGCTTTAGGGCTAGAGGTGCAGGTGATCATGATGTCATGAGAAATAGCATCCCAGACTGCATGTCTTGTAAAGAAAAAACTGGTCATGACATCTATCTATTAATAGAAGAAAACAATAGTTACCTGCTACTAGACTAAAGCTGATATAGTATACGCAGTGTAATGTGTTCATCGCTGATTATAATTTGGGGTCGGTCAGGGGCGGATACAGTTTACCATTTTAGGGGCATGCTGACGAATGCCCCCCCCCCCCCCGCCCCGTTGAACGAACCTACAGTTTTTGGTGCGAAAATTTCTGAATCCACTTAGGTGTCAGTATAAAGCACCGAATCTGCTGAGGAATGGGGCCCCTAAAAAGGGAATAAACGTTACTAATTAATTGCATAAGCAATAAAAAAAAGAATAATCTATATATATAAAAATAAATGTTTGTCTGTATGTCATCCATGAACTCAAAAACTACCCGGCAGATTTGGCTGCAACTTTCACCGTTTGTTATTTTTGGTACTGGGAATGTTTATAGACCAGTTCGAAAAAAATCCGATCGATAGTTCCTTTTTTATTCCAATTTAAGTCACAATCCATTGGATAAATACGAATAAAATTATCGGCTGCGGAAATTAATTTGCGTGAAAGATCTCATTCATAAGAAGTTAGCTGTTGGGGGGATGACCTCATTACCCTCCCCTTGTATCCTCCCCTGGGGCCGGTTTGTGTGCATTCATAATGAATGGCTCATCAAACTACTCCAGTGAACACCAACAAAATTGAAATTATGAGAAGTTTCCTTAAATATTAGTCCCAGGGCACAACTGTCGGTAAAATATGCGACGTTAGACAACAGAAACTAGCGTATATGTCATAGAAATTGCTGTAGTAAGTGGTAGCGACAGTAATACTGTTGCAGACGTTAGGACCTGTTTTACTTTTGGGCACCTTGACATTCCAAAGCCTTTATTTTGTCCATTCGAGATCGATGTGGTGCTTCATAAAATATTTCTCTTCTAAAAACTTTTTTTGAAATAATAATGCTTTCCATTTTCGACAACATTTATGCATCTCGAAACAACAAATTCAAAAGCAAATTAAATATTTAAAAAACTTAAAGAAAGAGTCAGGAACAAAGAAAAACAAAGATTAATTTTCAAGAAAAAATGATTGTTGAGTTTTTTTATTTACGTTTGTGAATTTTTATTTCGTAATAAATGATATGAAAATCGTAGAAAAATATTTACATGCTCATAAATGTTGCAAATGCTTATGTTGCAAGTTTATTGATTATATCTTATTCCTTTTTAGGTAAGTTCCTGAACCTGTTCATTTGTTTCATTTTGGTAATGTATAAATCTTTGTGATTTGAGAAAACAATGTTTCCGTACCTTTTAACAAAAAGTCTTACGTGTATCAAAGGTCTTTCCCAACTATTTTCTAATTTTTAATGTTAAATGGAATAAAAACGTACAGTGGTAAATTGAAACTATCTTTAAACTATAAAATCGCCCGTCAAGGTATTACGGTAGAAAATTGTATTTACATTCGAACGAAGCCAATGCCTGGTTGGTGATATTTTTATAGCTGAAATTTTAACCCTAACTCCAGTGGATTAACCCTAAACTCCAGTAGATATAGCGTTTATTGTTGACCCCTTATTCCCTTGAAATGACACTCTTACCAGTAAAAAAAAAGTTACCGGATCCAGTTCAGCCTTGTCACAATCAAGCCTTTCCCTGCATTTTAAGCATTATCAAAACATATTACCAAATTATCATGCCGTGGCGCGAGTTTCACTGTTGATGACGTCAAGAGCGTTACTCGATCATTGACTAGTCTATATGTGAGAATCGAGGTCAGAATTTACAGTGTTAAATTGAAACTCTGTTTAAATTGAGGTAAGAATTCATTTTGTAACTTGGAAAATAAGATAATGGAGGAAAAGGGTTAATTAGTAGAATATAAAATTGAGGTAAGAATTCATTTCGTAACTTGGAAAATGATAAGATAATGGAGGAAAAGGGTTCCTTAGTAGAATATACATTATTAATAATTTTATTTTTGTTAGTCCAATAAATTAAAGAAAGTTCGCAGTAACAAACTATAAATTTCTGGATGAAAATTATTGCTACTGAAACTTTTCAATCAATTTTTTTTCTTAAGATTAAATCGAAAATCTTTTTTGGTTTGAATAATGAACTAAAGTGTGAAGTTATTTTCCACACGCTGCATTACGTCAGAGCATGATAGCAGTTTAGTTCTTTTGGCGTGCGTTTTAAATTCATAGCAAGAAGAAATCGAATTCTATTTATATTCTTACGTGTAGAAATGAACTTTTGCAGTACAAACAACGTCAAAACTCTTTGTTGCGTGGATGCTCACAATAACAAGAATGCCAAGCGAAATCTTCGATTAACAAAAAATGAGTTGATTTTTTTTTTTCAATATACCTTTATGTTCCTTTATTCAGCTTACATTTATTTTTAATTAAATCAAATCTGGTTTTGATATGTAAATGTAGGGTTTTTTTACACAGGGAGACAAATAGTTTCTCTTTCAGGGATGCAAAAAAAGACTTGTTATACGAGTTAGCATAAAGTTAAAAGACGATGTTAGATCAAAGTTCAACTGTATACATTTTGAGCGATTTATGAAAAAAACTTTGCGAATGTTCATAACTATTTTTTAAGATTTCCTCCCGACATACAAGGAAAATAAAGAAAATAATCATTTAAAAACTATAAAAATTAACACTTATTAAAATAAAAAGGCTCTTTTTTAATTTTTTTAAGAAAATAATAAGTGAATTCATAATTTGAAATCATTAAAAATAATTTCTGGCAAATTGTAGGATACTACTTTTTATAAGGTAACGGGCGTTTTAGGTTATTTTTAGCATCGGCAGTTTTTTTTTATTAAATAAAATATTCAATTTCTTTTTATTTTTAATAGCATTTTTCAACTTTTACCGCTTAGTTTGCTATTGCTTTAATTGAATGTTTGGAGTATTTTTTTAGACTGTTCCATAGTTTGTCAATTAAGCAGATTTGTGTTAAAATTTTTCATGAAACATATTCTTTTAAAGACTAGAAATCCTTATATATTATTTCTGTAGCTTGTTTTTGGTTTCTACGCGAGATTTTCCTCAATTCTTGATCGATTTCTTTGATTTACACCTCATTTTAAAGCTTTACGTGCAGGCTACAGACGAAAAATAGACCCACGGTCTAAAAATTGTTTTTTCGAGCAAAAAAACCTGTTTTAAAGAACCATAAAGAGGTTTTCGGTTAAATTTATAACTTTAACTTGCATTGTTACCGACAGAGCTGAATAGCTTGATCGGCAGAGCGTTCGACTGGTAACCAGGAGAATGCGTGTTCGGGCCCACGTCCGGAATTCTGCATCAAAAAAATAGAAAAATATCGCGCATTATATGAACAATGAATAACACATATGAGGGAATACATGAGGTAGAAACGCTCCTAGCTGTTGTGAAAACTTGATGCAACACGGAGCTAAATTGATACTCAATTCTACGGTTTTATTTATTTTATTTTTTTTTAAAGCTTTGGCTCCGGGAAGAAAATTAAAGCATAATGTAAGCGAAAATATAAGTATCAAGTTTAAGATTTCAGACTACATTGGAATTGTTTTTTGTTCAGTAAAATATAATAAATCGTATGTTGAAATAAAGATTCTTCTAATGAGTTTTTGACTCTTTGTACAAATAAAAAAAATACTACCTCAATTTAAAGGGTAATATATATATATATTTCTTCTTTTTGCAAAAAAAAACAAATAGCGTATCACATTTTTACTACATTTGAAAAGCTACGCTTAAAAAAGAACTTAGTTCAAATTACAGTAAAACCCCTCCTAACGGACACCCCTCATAGGCGGACATCCCTCTTATGCGGACAATTTTTAATTTCCCTGTTCCAATGCAAATAACATTATTAAACCCCTGTCTTGCGGACACCTCTCTATTGCGGACAAAAATATTTGTCCCGTTAGTGTCCGCATTAGAGGGATTTTACTGTATTTTGTATTTTAACCGTGCTGTTAAATGATGAACACGTGCTGCCATCTAAGTCCTAACGGTTCAAACATCCTGCGATAACAAATTGTAAAAATTTTCAAAAATAAAAACACTTCTCGGCAAGAAAAAAAATTTAAAATTACCTGCGGGGTTTTTTTTTTTCGGTAGAGCGTTCGGCTATAAACTGTTTGAACTTCGGGCCAGTTCGGGCTGTCCGACATAATAGCAAATTTACAGTAATATTACGCATTACATGTACTCATAACATACAACAGATAACACACGTAATAAAATAAATGCAGTGGGAATGCTATTTGGTGTTTCGACTCCTTTATGCAAGCTACAGTCATCATTCAGATAAGTTGACTGCTAATCGAAGGGTGTTCTTCCCTTTTTTTTAAGCTTTGACCCGTCCAGACCACTGAGAATAATGTAAGCATAAAAAAAAGTAGTAGATATACCTCAAGGGAATCCTTTTTGTGCAGAAAAACATTTTCATTGTATGCTGAAATGTAGATTTTTCTAATAGCAGTGTTCGAACTTTTGTACAAATGAAAAAATACTACGCCAAATTAAAACTGCGAGTTTCAACCAGTAAATCTTTAATTATTTATTCGAATACGATGTAAAACATCAAAATTATTATCAACTTCATTAGTAAGAAATCATTTTCTACTCCTCTGCTTTCGGCTGAAAAAAAAAAAAAAAACATTTTGTCTATGTTCGAAAAATTACACGTAAAAAACGGACTCAGTTCAACTAGTTTTGGTTTTGAATTTTAATTGTTCGATTGAAAGAAAAACAAGTGCGGGCTTTTAAGCCGTACAGGTTAAAGAAGCCTGCTATGGGAAATTGTTGAATATTCAAAACTAAAAACACTTATTTTTTCAACCGAATTTATTACTTCTCTAGAATGTTTGTTTCAATCGCTACGTGAGATCTTCCTCATTCTTTAATCAAATTCCATGTTTTACGAATAATTTCAAATCGTATCATGCTGGCTAATGATAAAACATAGACGCATGATCTTATTATATTTTTTTCGGCGAAAAACTTTTTTACTGTGTTTTATTACGCATTCCTTCAATGAAGAGCATTCAAAAAGGAAGGCACAGTTGCTAGGTTTGTTGGAGCGTCGTACTGTTAATCAGAATGGCGCCAGTTCGAATCCGTGCCACTAAATATCTCTTTAATGTTTCTTTTTTTTTCCGTCAGATGCTCACATGGGCAGGACTGTATTTGCCACAACCTGTTTTTTCACATGCAAAATTACTGATTTTTCACGTGTCATTCAGCCACACTTTTAATGATATTTATATTTGCATTGAAAATACGTACAACCAAAAGGAGAGCGATGATCAAATTATCACAACGTTGTATTTAAAGAGGTTTTGTTACTGATGTCTTTAAATTACATGCCTTCTCTTGTGCGCTTACTTTTTTCCGTTTACTTTTTTCGGTTTTTCTTCATAATATTCTTTCTTTGAAATTTTAAAGAGCGAAATGCCTTATGAAACGATTCGAAGTACAGTGCGGAGCTCCGCACAGGTCGACTAGTAAACTCATATTATAACGAAGAAAAACAGTTAATAAAATTGTTGTAGCTATCATTTGGCCTTCGAATAAAATCTGTGTGGAATACTATTAATAGAACGAATGGAACCAAAGTTAGGCAATTTTTTTGCAACTTTATTACTGAAAGTTAAGATTTAAACCGTTTGGAACTTTTTCAATATTTGTAAAACACCTTAAGACCATCTCACCAAAAATTACCTTTATTACTAACTTATTTGAAGAAACTTAAACTGTAGGTTTGTAAAATGAGCATACACGCAAGCATGCGTACATATACTCTGCTTTTTTTTTTTTTTTTATCGATAAGGCGTTGCTCCCGACCCGGCTATTATTTCAAATGCAAGATGGCAATTCGTAGAGAGGAGCAAATAATAAACAAAAGACTTTGTGGGGCAAAGCGAAATAGCAAAGATAGCTTCATTCTGTATTTCAAAATGAAAAAAATTGAAGTTTGTTTTGAAAAATACAGACCGTAAAAAAAAGAGAAATGTATTTATATAAAACTTTCATTGAAGTACGTGTATTATTTTTTATTTTTTGCTCTAAAATTGTAGAAAAGTTTAGCTGGAATAATACTGGGAAAATATGGGGCAAAGTTAAAAATAATCGGTAAAATATTCAATTGGATTTTAAAAAAATATTTTTCGTCAAATAAATGAATAAATAGATGAATTATTGAAATTAAGATGAAATTAATTTTAAAACAATAAAAGAATTAATGAAAGGATTTACTTTATACATGACAAAAATTTAATGAATGAAAAAAATAGTGAATGAATGAGAAAACAGGTCTATTAATGAATAAAAAAAATGAATTAATAAATGTTTAAATAAAGAATATGTATGTGATTTAATACATGAAGGAATGAAAACACGAAATGGACTATTTAATTTTGACCCTTTCACTTTGATCAATGTGCATTCAAAACATATATTAAAATATTTATAGTCATAAAGTACCTAATATTAGTTATAGGCGACTTCGCAGGAGTTAAGTATGTTTCAATTAATATTTAGAATAATAACAAAAACTTTGATTCCTAATTCATAAGGTAGGAAGGAAGGGTCTGAAGTTAAAAAAAATATGTTTCCATTTTCTCTAACTGCCCCTTCTTGCGTTGAGGGTACTTTTAACTGAACTAAACACTGAAATTCTTGACAACAAACGGCAAGCGTTTTGAAATCAGATCATAAAACATTTTGTCTAGTAAATTTTAATGCTAAATTTCAACAATAAAGTTCAGTATTAACCTTTAGTACCTTCTATCTCAGCGATACTAGCTATATGTTGCTCTACCCCTTTTGAAACGTTGAAATTGTTTTACGTTGAAGTAATACTACTTTGAAGAGTACTCTTTTGCATATATTTTGCTGCAATATGTTCTGAACTACAACCGTTCTGTAGTACGCGTTAATAATCTTCTGGCCAATAATCCATCCTCAACTGAAACCACATTCGAATTCCTTTCATTAATTTTCATTAAGCTCTATTCTCCACTAATCTCGATTCTAAAACTCGAAATGGATAATTAAAATTTCTGTGCTGTGTTCCACACGATTCTGCATTCAGGCACTTTGTGAGGCATTAAATGCTGTAGAGTTAAATTACATCAGCACTCAATTGCACAAAGCATTTATAACTACAGATGAAATTGCGTTTGATAGGTGTGTGGAAAGAGAGTAAATGAAGTGGTGAACAATCGGAGAAATGTTTGCTTTCAAAAGTTCTTAAAAGGATAGATTGGAGCAATTGTAATGCTTTTCCGCGTAACATGCTGCTGTCTGCTCAGTTTATTCTGAAACAATTAAGTGTTAGACATTTGACTACTTTAAGAAAATCAGGAAGTAGTTAAGGACTGTATTCAGTAAATTACCGCCCATTAGCCAGGGCTAAAGCAGAAATACGTGAAATACACCGCCAGTTCAGTCATTTCCAGCCGAGAACTGCAGTTTCGTGCTTATTAGCACTCATCAGCCCGGCATAGGAAAGTGACTGAGCTGGAGATGGAAAACCTCTTAAGGAAGCCAAGAGTGCCAAACAAACTGGTAGCTAATATAGAATTAGCAGACCAGACGAGTGGCCGAAGCAATGGTTCGGTTCAACTCGAAGATTGAACGCGAGGCAGGGTATATTCAGTAAATTACCGCCCATTAGCCAGGGCTAAAGCAGAAATACGTGAAACGAGTTGAACCGAACCATTGCTTCGGTCACTCGTCTGGTCTGCAAATTCTATATTAGCTACCAGTTTGTTTCGCACTCTTGGCTTCCTTAAGAGGTTTTCCATCTCCAGCTCAGTCACTTTCCTATGCCGGGCTGATGAGTGCTAATAAGCACGAAACTGCAGTCCTCGGCTGGAAATGACTGAGCTGGCGGTGTATTTCACGTAGTTAAGGACTGGTTTGGCATCTTATATATAGATGCAATTTCAATAGTCAGCTTAACTAATTTTAAAAGATGAACGATGAAGTAATTATTTTTAGAGTTATTATTTTTTACAGATAAATAATAGTAATATATTATTATTATTATTGTTATAAATAACTAGAACTTGGTTTTGACACATTTAATATTTTTACAATCAATGATGGCAGCCAGATGGTTACTCAATGTTTTCACCATTTCCATAACTTAAGTCATTTCAGCCTATATTTTCTTTGTTTTATTCGAACTAAAATCTAAATGAAAAAAAAAAACACTAATGAATCGTAACGTATTAAAAGTTGCGCAATAAATACAGGAAACCATATATTTTAAAGCGCGAGACAGTATCATCAAAAAATCAATTGTCTACACAGCAAGAATTGTGTGCAGTTGTAATATAATAGATAAGAGACTGTTCAAAAAAATTTTTAAAATAAAATTAAATACCTTATTCTACAGGAAGCCAAACAAAAATGAAAATATATTCTAATTAACTTAATACACAATATTAAATCACTTCATGTGAAATTAACATTTTTGGTATATGAAATTCGTAAGTTAGATATGATGTAAATTGAGATCATTCATAATTGATGTATTTATGTGGTGAAAGTAAAATTATAAAATATTATGAAATACAAGAAATATTCTGTCCGAAAGAAATTGGTAAAAAAAGAAGAGAAAGAAGAAACAAATCAATCAGATGCTGAACTATTTACCGTCTGCAAAAAAATAAATAAACAAATAAATAAAACGAAAAAATAAGCAATTTCATACAAAAATATTTATTTCTAGCAAAAATAAATATCCACATATTAAGTAACACGAAGATCACATAACTTCTGTTAATTTATAAACCCTTCTCCTCAAACACACATAGAAAACTTTTAAAATGTTAGACATGAAACTTTTTTTTTTGAGAAGTCACCGAATCGACACAACATACCCACACCTCACTTTTGCTTTGAACAACTGTTGCCAAATTTTAGGCCATAAAAAAACTACTTTATGTTCCCCATGGAAATATAAATTCTTATTGAAATCATGACTGACGGATTCGCTTCAAATTTATCGGAAAACGCTGCTAAAACGGTTCTTATTATCTTATTATGTCAATATTGTTTTCACATTTTAAGTTTCAGAAACACTTTAAGCCTTAGAAAATATTTTAACATTAATGCCTACGGGAAACCAATTTTATTTTCAAAGAAAACTAACATTAAAAAATGCTTTCAGCAATCAGAAAATTGAAACCATTTAACCGTTTTAACCACTAACTGCCAAAACTCCACGAAAATTGTTCGTTATAGCTGTTATTCGTAGCAACCATAAAAAAAAGTGATATTGTGTGTGTACAAAAATTTAAGCAAATATCCTTTTATCTATCTACCTAAGAGTGTTAAACTGTACAAAAACCTATACAAATATCCTTCTATCTACCCATCTAAGAGAGTAAAACTGGACGAAAGTCTATCCAAATATCCTTTCACATATATCTATGTATCTATACAGAATATAATAAAATTAATTGTTTGTGTGGGTTTGGCGTACTTCCCGGGAGAACGATCAGACCTAGAAGTATGAAATTTGTTATACGGATATAGTTTCTGGTATCGATTAACAATATGCACAGCATCGGCAGCTTTTCAATTAAGTAAATAGAATATGATTTTTATATTATGTAATTTTTACCCCTTTTTATCCAGCAGACCCAGAAGCATTTGTTGTGGTTCATATTGCATTGTTGTGAAAAACGAAACTCACTTTAAGTGTTTTCTACTACTTGGTAAGCGTCTGTAACAATGAAAACCCTTTGCAATAATTCAATTCGTTAGAAATGAATATACATTACTGTGAGTTGTGCAATGTACCTAGCAGTGCAACAATATTGCCAAATGCTGGGATTTATACAGAAAGATGGATAAATAAGGAGATAGAGAGATTTATACAGAAATAGATCTATGTAGATGGATAGATATAGAAAATCTTCTTTTGAAACTAATAGATATAGATTGGTAAAGGTACAGAAATAAATGGATACAGAGATAAATAAAGATAGAAACAGAGATAAATACATAGACATGAATAGATAAGAAATATATAAATAGGTGTAATGAGATGTAGATATTGATTGAATTTTTGTAACTCCCCAAAATGTATTTAGGCTGTCAAAGACGGCAATCTTGACGTAAAAAAAAATAACGCAACAAGTGAATTGCGAAAAAAGGTGAATATATTTTGAGCTTTTGACTTGAGTTTTGTTTCCTAATTCTAAACTTTTATGGCTATTTTTAGCTGTTTTCTTATATGACAACCACGGTCACGATATCTAATTCGATGTTCTCGAAATGTCAATGTTTTTGTAAAACATGTTTTTATAGAACACTTTGAAGTATAATCAAGGAAGTTAGTTTTCTAACATTGATGTTTCGAGGGTGATTCTTTATTTAGGGTTTAACCAAGAATAGCATACCAAGAGAATACTAACTGCGGTGAGTATAATTATGAAAATATTTAAGATGAAAGCTACGTAATTAATTACTAATAGAGACCTCACTGGAAAATGTAGCTAGTTGTATAAAGAAGTACTTTCATTCGAGAACAGTTAACTCTAATGATTCTCCTCGTTTATACTGCCGTGAGCTATAATTAGCAGTATTTTCATAAATAACTCTTCGAGATAAAAGACATTTGAAGAAATACGTTTTGGATTTAATAATAACAGTACGGAAATGTTGGAATTAGAATTTTTCCCGCGCTTTTGCTGTTTGTCAGTTGGTATTTATGACTCCTCCCCCCCCCCCAATCCAAAATTAGGAAAATTTAAACAAGTGATTGTTATACGTAAAAAAAAGGGGGTGAAAAATTTTGTACAATGAAATAAGTGTATGCATGTACTAATAAAATCAATAAAAAAGAAACAAAAAACGCCGCAACAGCATTTTCCGATTTATAAAACCAAACCCCTTCATCAGTGCATAAAATAACGATGGAGCACAAAGTCAAGCGATGGACAAGTGAACGAGAAAAAATAAGACGAGGATGAGTAAATATGCTTATTGTTGTTTCTTTTTGCTATTTTAATATTCTACTTTTTAAATTATTTTTTATTTTTATTACTGTTTAAGCGCTTTTAGGTTTCTTAATTTCTTTGATTGGTGGAATCCTTTTTAATGATCACTTTTTTCGTGAAACCCCTGATGTTTCAATAGTTTGCAGTGGCGTAGCCAGTGTTCTGTTTCGGAGAGTGCCCAGGTTCTTGCCTCAAAGAGACTATCACATTAACTATTTCTCAATAAATCGCTAATTAAATGTACATAATTATAGATCATTTTAATAATTGGTAATTGCTAATTATTATTTATTTTTGTAAAATACAGTCGGATCCCAATTTAACGAATTCATCGGGACCAAAACTTTTATACGTTAAATCGGGGTTATTCGTAATATTAGCGTGTAAAAAAAAATTGCACTTACTTTATCAATAAGCCCTAATAAGCAATTAAGCATAAATATCGAAAAGAAGAAAGTGTACCCTTTTTGTTTAGTATTCTACAAATTATTACTCACTCCTTAATTTGAAATTTTAAAGTACTGAGCAATAGATTTTTTGACAATTTCTTTGATACCTTGACAGGAAATAACGCTCTTTCTATGGAGCGAAGGAAATACTGGCTGATTTACAGCTTGTTGCATGAGATATGTTTTTACAGTTTCCAGGCCAAGTAAAGCGTTTGAAAAAGCAAGTTTTAATAGGAGTTTCATTATCGCTTTCTGCGTCAGAATCACTATTCATTGGCTGCCCCCTCATCACTCGCCAAAAATTGCAGATTCTAATAAAAGAGTTTTTCTGCTTCGGGCAATGTGGATGTGTCATTTGGAAAACATTCTAATATTTCCTAACTCAAACTGACAAAAAAAAACGTTTTTTTTGGCTGTTGAAATGTTTCGTTAATTTGGTGTTTATTATTCGTTAAATAGAGGTTTTTGCTTTCATTTTGGTAGAGAAAAAAATAAAAATTCGCTAAATCACGAAATTAATTAAATAGAGGTTCGATAAGTTGGGGTCCGACTGTACCAGTAAGTTTCTATTTGTAATTCTGAGAAATACTCAGAATCTTTTGAAGGGATAAATAACCTAAGAATTTATTCATGAGTTTTATGATCAAAATATCTTCTTAATTAGGAAAAGAGATACTGATGTTTTACCTACAAAAGTGTTAATAATTCAATTAAATTTACGCAGAAAAAGTTTTTAATCCTTAAAATTTTTTAAATATCTGTTATTTTTTTATTTTTTGAGCAAT
This sequence comes from Uloborus diversus, assembly GCF_026930045.1. NCBI lineage: Eukaryota > Metazoa > Arthropoda > Arachnida > Araneae > Uloboridae > Uloborus > Uloborus diversus. Next base: position 151,653,385 of record NC_072734.1, on the reverse strand, counting down.
CACGATTGCTTATTGTTCTCATTCGACTGTTTTTGACGTTTCTATCATTTTACTTTCCCTCCGCACCGTCTCCGTCGACCGGCTCCTCACGATGCTGCTCCTATAGCGAAAGCCGTCTCCAGGGTGCATCCATGTCCTACACACATGCACATACATACACAACTACACACACACACACACGCACACACACACAACTACCCACACCTTCATGCCTGCACACAGACACAAACACACATGCCTACACACACATACACATACCCCCCCCCCCACTTACACATTCATACACACAACTACCCACACACTTATGCCTGCACACAGACACAAACACACATGCCTACACACACATACACATACCCCTATACACAAACCACCCACACACAAACACACACGCCTACATACACACATTCGTGATTGCGAAAAACATAATTTGGATTCAAGATGTCAAAATTCAAATTAATTTTTTTTTTATTTATTTATTTACAAATCAGAGATTTTGATGCAAATATGTGTTCCACCAGACATTAAACTATTTAGACCCTCGTGACCAGTACTCCTTAAATTGGTCCTCACTCGTTAAATGCTGAAATTGTCCTTTCAATAACGCAATTCATCAACGCAATTTTATGCTATTTTTGGAGACATTAGGTGAAAAATAGACGTTTTGGAGCTGATCTTAAAAAAATATTAAACGTTAAAACCTTAAAATTTTATTAAATGTTAAAACCTTAAAGGCATCATTTCATTCTATTTTTGATAGCTAAAAATTTACATTATTTTTGCGAGAAATAAAATTGTTCCCATAGCATAGTGGCTAATCCAGATGGATAACAGTGCTTAGATTAGATGCGAAAGTGGCAGTAAATGCATTTTTGAAAAGGCGTTATTTTTTTCGATTTTTTAAGTGACAAATTTGAAAGGTGTGAAAAGAATATCTCATGGAACCCCTGAGAGAGCTCCGGGGAACCCCGGGGTTCCGCGGAACACAATTTAAGAAACGCTGTGGTAGTAATATGGGTATATACATTCAACATTCATTCGAACATCAAAGTCACACCGATGGATGTCCAGACACAGACATACAGATTCTTTTGTACAATGCATGAATTTCCATCTTTTGGTCAAGTTAAATTTTTGTTTTCATCTTTCGAAATTCTAGTACTGTCTTGACTCTGATAACGATATTTTTATAATTTGAAGATTCTTAATGCATTCGATACACAAAACATTTTTTTCTTTACAGATTTAAAAAATTTTACTTGAACTTCATATTTTAGACTCCTAGTAAGATATTTCTATAAAAGGAAAAAAAAAAAGCTTTTCTTCTTACGCAATGTTTTGAGTTTCTGTTTTTTCCTCAAATGTTTACCGAAACCTTAGAAAAATATTTTCAAATTACGAAATTTGAGAAAAGGGTTCTTTTAATTTATTTTTAATTTTTATCCATTTATTTGCTTTCTTGAACCGTGGGTCCCTTAGTGATGACGCCCCCCCCCCCCCACTGCGGGTTCTACGCGTATGTAGATATGGGCCTGCTATTTTCGAATGCTTTATAAAGTGCAAGTTAAAATTCAAATATGGAGGGAGAAATCTTTCTACTGAACAAGAACACAAAGCATTCATTTACGTAATTGATCATAACTGATCAGTTCCACAAGATAGTCTTTTATAATTTGTGCAAATTTCTAGACACAGGAAATTAAACATTGTTAAAAATGTTTTCCTTTATACAAAAAACAAATTAGCTTTTTTGTTCTGAACGCATTATAAAGCATAATTTTATGTACACTCATTATTAAATTAAAACGGTCATAAGATGCGAAAATCTAAAAAAAAAAAAAGAAACACCTACCCAAGAAATTATTCAAAACGGAATGATTTTATTATACTGCAGTTAACAGTTAATTATGATGCAACCTCTTGAAATTCTGTGCTCAAAATAGAAACGCTCCATTTCATTGAAAATGCAATCCAAACCTCCCCTTTCATCTCTCAGCTCATCTAATACCGGACTGCAATTGGCCACTAGTTGCTTCACTCAGTAGATGACGTCAAGCAATCTTTCATCACGTGACACGACCCGGCTGTTTCCAATCTTTTCACCACCGGAAGAATTCTCATCTCTCTCTCTCTCTTTTTTTACTTCGATCCTCTGCTTTTATCCCAAGAGATCTCAAGGAATATTCGCTACAGAAGCTTTTCAAATTCTAGGAAAACATCGAAAATTCAATGCAATTCTGTGCAAATTCGCGACTCGAAAATCTTTTCATAGCTCTACGCTAGTACTGACGCGCTCCAGTAGATGGCGTTGCCTTTCATTCCATGTTAAATACAACGTTAAATTAAGATTTTTTTTACTTATTAAAGAAAAGGTATATAAAGAGACTCTAGCTGAAAACAAAATCCAAAACTAAAATTAAATTACTTAGTTTAAAAAATAACAATTACTGTAAAAAAGAACGATATTTGACAACTTTCGTGTTTTATCCGAGATTACTGTTAATCGTTCTTTCCCCGCGCACGTGACAAAGCTCTACGCCCCCTAGCGGCGACACGGAGATCCGGCATCAGGGACGGCGGGAAGTGATACGGAGGAGCGCTGTTCCAAACGACCGTAAGAACGATAGAGAACGAAAGCTGGTTCCCGTGAATCCATCGTTTATAGGATTTGCGCTTCTGCAGAAATATATAGAGTCAGTGATGCAACTATTTTTTTGCCGCCAAGTTTAAGGAATACTAGCGCAGTTTCATTGATAGTTTGCAAAAGATTCCTTTGTTTTGTTGAAAATGCAGTGCAAAAATTTATCTTCGTAATAAAGGTTTGGAATAACTAATACAGTTTTTAAATCAAAAAAGATCATCCTTGGAATAATAAGAAAAAATAAGTGAAAATGTCTTTTTGATGCACGTCATGTTTTGCTATGTGTTTTAGTTATTAAGATAAATATAGCCATTCTATGCTATTTATGAAAGTTGAAGAACAAATCAATGATTTAGAGTTTGTGCTGAAAAATTAAGTAGAAATGAAAATAAGCTCTAAATTATTTTAAAAATTGCATTCCAAAATAAAAATACTACGCTTATTGCGATACGTTAAAAAAAATTATCTTTGGTTCAAGGAAAAATACCCATGTTCTGTTTCTAGAAGGTGTTCATTTCATCGCGATATAATATGGAATACGTCAAGAAAAAAATCGAAAAAGTTAGCAGGAAAAATTTATAATGGTTCGTAATATTTTAATTTTTTACTTATAAACACAATAACAAAATGTACCTAACTTCTTTTTTAAAGGTATATTGCACAAATTTCAATTGAATTGATTAAGCGACAAAAAAAAAAAAAAAAAAACGCTGGTATGGTAGACTAATTTATGCTTTGGAGCACTGAAAAATTAGTAGTTTGAAATATGTGATAGGTTTAAAGAAAAGTGGGAGAAAATACTTCAAAAGATATCTTTTAGTTAAAAAACGGTTATTATAAAAATAAAAATTGAATAGTCGAATGACATGTTTACATTACTAGAGGTCCTTCAACAAGATATTGATAACTGATGCGATAAAATAAATCAATTTATTTAAGAAAAAAATTGAGAAGTTGTCGTTACATATTCATAAAAAAGAACGAGTGTTATAACATTTACAACACTTATAATTTAGCATAAAGTTGAAGGAATTACACGTCATCATTTTCATTCCAAATTTGCGATATAAACTCAAATGTTATCTCATATTATGGTATGAGATGTTCAGAATATGTTAATTGGAAAAAACAAAAGGTAATTAAAATATATTTTACAATTTTTGCTATTTAATTTTTCCTAGACGTTAATATCAGCGGAAACAAAAAAGGGATAAAAAAAGGGCATTCTTAGAATTTGAAGGAGAAAAGAGGGCTGAAAAATGCATTCTGTATCCTCATATGCGAGAACTGGAATATTTTACTTGGAACTTAAGAAAGAGTATGGCAAAAAAATAACAATAAAAATAAAAGAACGTATGGAAAAAAATAATGCTGTTAAATGTATAAGTTAATGTATGTACTAGTGTAGGTAATTTCAAGTCAGATTTTCGTAAAACTCTTATAGTTGAACAAATAATTGCAGAAATATTTTGGCGTCTTATTAAAAAAGTGAAAATATTAATGATGTAGTAATTAATGACAAAGAAAAACAAAAATGGAGTATTTCAATATGATACAAAGAAGCGTAGTCACTGCAATAGATCATGTTTTTTTGCTTTAAAATCCAGAAAAATTTGCGAAAACTTATTTATTTCTCGAATTATAAGTTTTTAACAAATAATTAATTTTAAAGTTAGTAAATGTCTGCTTCAAATGTAGTTCAGATTTGTTATAACCAAGCACATGTTTTTTAATGATTAAAGTTGTTCTGTAGTTGTTGTTGATTATATTTTACGAGTATGATGTTTTAACTTGTAAATGTTTCAGTACGCAAAATAGATAGAAACAATTATTTTAATGAAGCTTTCAAAAGAATCATCAATGTGTCATAGTTTGCAAAAACATATCGATGTGTCAAAAGAGTGACTTTCGATTTTCCAACTGCGCAAATCAGCAAAGCAGGCTAAGTAAACAACGGTTCGTTGAATAATTGATTTCGCAGGGAAGAGTGCAGCGAAACGATTGAAAGTCAATTACAAGCGGAGTTTCTTGATTCCAGCACATGTGGTTCAAATCGATTTCAGATTAAAGATAAATTTAAAATCGAGTTAATGAAGGCCATTGATACTGTGTTAATCTTGATGGTTCTGGTGCGAATGTGTGGTTCACCAAACCCAAATCAACCAGTTTGACGTGTTCTTGGTTCAAGCAGCTACTTGTCCACCATGGCCACAGTAGGATTTTGGTCTCAGATGGGAACTTCTACGAATGAAACTCAATTACCACCAGAGTTTCTGCAGGATTATAATTATCAGTAAGTAGATTTTAAGTTTTAAGCTTATACATGCTAAGTTACTCTCGTGCATAGCATTTTACCTGAATGTTTCTATATGCAATACGTGAATACTAATTTTGTTTTTAATTAAAGGATTAATAAATTCATTTATAGAAATGCTACCATTTTTAAACCATATTACTTAAATCAATATTATCCTTTAATGCAATTATTTGGAAAACGTATTAATGATCTTATGACAGCGTCAATAAAATTACCTGTTTTGGATATTCATCTTATACTTATTTTTATAGTAGAAATAGGCAATTTTTGAACTTATATTCAATATTACAAGATTATATTATATAAAATAATACGTGCTTTGCATTTTAAGTGCGGTTTTCAATAAGCCATTTTGATAATTTGGAGGAACAGTTAAACCTAACAGTTAAACTAACCACTAAACATAACCATGAAAAGAAGTGGTCGTGGAGTTCGGAGGATTTTAGAATTATTCATATTGCTTTGCGGTAATCATATACAAACTGTTAATTACACATGGTATAGATATAAGCAAAACATAATGCAAGGATTTTTTGTTTAAATGTATGAACTATGAAACTCTTACTGGTTTAACTCCATGTTTTTTTCTTTATTTTTAATTGCAAAAATATAATGTGTCGTGATTAACTATACAGCCTTATGACCAGACCAGTTCGTAAAGTTAAGAAATACCCCAAAACGAAACAGTAGTAACATAATTCGGCACAGATATTCACGGAAAAATGGGGTGGAAGCATAATGTACTAATAATACACAGTAAACCATGAAGAAGCAAAACTTACTGTAAAATAAAGTCCAGCATTATTGGCGTGCTGTACCCGAGAAAAGGTTTTCTTGGGTGACTTTTGAACCAAAAGCTCACTTCTTTGAACTAAAAAGTGGGATTCTTGAATCCTAAAAGCACTTGTCTGCAATCGATTTGATAATTTGCTCTTGATATACATACATTGTTTACCATCGTTACTAGTGTTTTTTTTAAATCTAAAACATAAAACTCATTAAAACAAATTTGAAATTCAGTTTGCATATACTTTTTTCCGTAATGACATTCTAAGTAGGGGAATGTGGGGCAAAGTGAAATGGTTGAATATTTCCATAGTTTGCTGCGCCACCGATTTAGCAATATTTTGACTGTGTTCCTTAACATATTGTTGGTTCCAGTCAAAAAATGAATTTGAAACTCTAGAGATCTAGGTTCATAATGATATCGGTAATTTTCAAAATTTGATACACATATTGCAAGATTTTGTGGGTTACCAAAAATATTTTTCATTGTTATAAAATGATAAAGCGTTTGCAATTCACATTTTAAATATTTATTGAAATTTATTGATATCCAATGCGGGTTTTTTTGAAACTACAAATTTGCTCCCAAAAATTAAATATTTTATTCCAATGCAAATTTTAGTGCAAAATGAAGTATTCTTGCTTTATGTGCTGTAGTTTTCAGAACAAATTTCCAATTTGTTCAATTTAAAAAAGGTTAGCTATCTTAAATATTTCATTTTAGCCTACATTCTACACTAAGAAGAACAGTTTTTTTAGCGCTTATGCCCTGCAAAAAGGATTCCATGGGATTGTAATGCGCATTAGGTGTTATTTTAGCACCTATAGGCTGCCTACAAAAAGTATGACGCATGTTCATGCTTAAAAGTCATAAAAAAGCGAAATGCGTTTTAATTATAGACATTATTTTTTATATAAATTGAAAAGTTATATGTTTGTTGTTAATAAAGTTCCAATGTTCGCCATCAATTGTAAAAACAATAACATACGGGTTGTCGATTTCATGTCAGCTTTCGTACACGGCACACATATTTCCCAAGTACATCTGCATTTTTTTCTGGTTTTGCCATTATCCTAAACATATGATCTAAGGAAAACATCACATGAAAGGAAACATTGAAACAAATTATTAATAAAGCATAAACATTGTAATAATTATAATAATTATCAAAAAAGCAAGCGAAACACTAGATAGTTTCTTTATAGTCAATAAATAAACATCAAAACTTATTTATTCGCTATAGAAATGTTCCTATTATAGAAGTAATGAGTAATTCTATTTTTGTAAATCACATCTTTATGGATATTTTGATTATTTTATCAATTATATTGCGCCGATTGAACGTTTCAATTAGTTTAATTTCGGCAGAGTAAGTCAATTTATAATCTATATAATGATAGAACTGTCTAATTTAATATTGAAATTGATGGATTTTCTAAATTCAATGTTCTTATGCTGTAGTGTGTTGCTCGAAGAATAGAGGTGGGCAATATGTGGAACATTTTTTGAGTTCTTTAAATGTCAACACTGTTTGCCAAGGAATTCAATTCAGTATATACCCTGTAAATGTCTGTAGCTGAGCTCGGATTTTAAATTTTGCTCTTCCGTTAGTTCATTTGTATTGTTTATGTTATTTTTTGCTTCAATAAATTTTGTGCAGTTAATGTTGGCTTCATAGTATCTGTTCTCACACCGTGGCAGGATTGAGTTAGAAATGAAGTTTCGCGACAGGTATCAGGAGTTTTAGAGACACCCCATACAGAAAATGTTCTTATCAACTTTAAAACAAGTTTTATATGTTTAATTCAAAGCTTTAAGATCAAGAGTAAAATCAATCAATATTCCTTAGTACTCTACTAAGCAGTTGAATACAGAGGTTAAGGTACTAAAGTTCACAGATTATCCAATGTTAAATCACGTTTGCTAGTGAATCAAATTGGAGTCGATGATTCCAGTTTTAATCACTAGAAAAAAAGAACGAGCTGATGTGTGCATCACACGACTTCCTTTTACCCCAATTTAACGTCATTTCCCCATTACTGGCAATTTTAATGTGATTTAATAGTTTGCTCTCTAAATATATCACCAACAGTGGTCAAATTGAAACGATTGAAAAAAAAATCACCAAGTTGGCGACAAAACTTGGCGATTAAAAGACTGGCGATATATCGTCAAGTGTCCGCCACATTATAACACCACTTGAGTTTACATCGAAATTAACAATGATTCCCCCCCCCCAAAAAAAGGGGCAAAAGACCCCTTTAGAAACACCCGAATGCAACCAAAAGAGGAGGTACACAACTACACCTCACTAGGAGTCTACGTACTAAATTTCAACTTTCTAGGATATACCGTTCTTGAGTTATGCGACATACACACGCACATACACACATACGTAGTTCATACAGACGTCGCGAAAAAACTCGTTGTAATTGACTCTGGAATCGTCATTATGGATATTTCGCGTGTCTATACGTTCTTAGGCACTTATCCGCGTGTGGTCGAGTCGAAAAAAAAAAAAAACTCAATATTCATTCGGGAGTGAGTAAAATGAAAATTATGGTCGATTTTTCAGTGAAAATTTTTTTACGAATACAATACTTCCATTTTTGTAAAAGGGAGTAATAAATATCTTGTTTTACAAATGGAATACTATTATCTTAGGTTACTCCAAACTGCAGTCTGGATTTTTTTTGTTGCAGAGAACAGAATTGTTGAAATACAGTACAATTCCAATTATCCGAATCAATTGGGACCGGAGCCCCCCATTCGGAGAATCAAAAATTCTGATAATTGGGTTTCTTCTGGAAAAAGGTCTACGGTAATTAATTACTGTTTGTTTGTTGAAAATTGTAGAAAAATATATTTTGAAGCCAAAGAACTTGTAATTAATTAAATGAAAAGACAACACTTTTTCATGTTAAGTGCAATTACACGAGCTGTACATTAGTACATTACGAAAGTACTGTACTTTAAAATGAAGGTCATTGCTTCGTGAATATTTCGGTCAAAGTGTGAACTGTTTGACAAACATCGCGGAAGGAATAGCACATAGATAGAATCACTATTTTTTGAATCGCGGTAAGTTTCTATATTAATACTTTCTTTTCTGAAATTTTGAATGAGATTCAGGTAGTAAGAGTTCGAATAATTGAAGTTCTACTGCAGTTCGTTCTATAGTTTCAGTTGCAATAATCGAATAGTTGTAAAGTACATTTTATTATGAGTAAAATATAAAATTACATACAATCCAAATCCCTGTGAAGTAGATGATTCGATATGAATTTAATATTTAAAATTAGTTTGAATACGTAAACATAAACTAAGTATAAAAAATTGTTAGCAACAATAAGAAACAAACCCATCTTTTTTTTTTTTTTACAAAAATATAACATTTCTTTAAATATTTATCTTTATTTTCGCTTATCAGCTTATTAGCAGCCTGTTAGAAAATCTCCAAGAATTTAAATCACTGTCTTCAGACTTCGCCTTGGAAATTCTGTGCTTCCACTGTTATTTAGAGGGAGATGCTATTAAGCTAGTGCCATTTACGCGAATCCACTCTTTCTTTTATTTGCGTTTTATGGCCCCAGTGTAAGTCCCAGCAATGGAGCCGTTTTTTAAGGAATCAAATTAAGATTTTATTACGTCGTTTATCTTGCAGCTGTTGAGCTTTCGGGTTTTAGATGTAAGAAAAAACTTGATCCATTTTTTTTTCTTCGTTTTTCTTCTTAATTTGTTCTTTTCTTGATATGAAACTTAAATGTGTTTTGACATCGAAAGGTAAATGGTACAGTTCAATTCTTTTTGAAGTTATAAATTATTTTACTTTCTTGTTAAATTGGGGAACGAATCATACTTTTCTGTGAAGGTATCGCGGGAGATCTAGGAAAGACACAGTCACTTGAAAAGGAGCTAAGATCTACTCCCTTTGAAAATTTTGACTTGAAGAGCAGTTGGTTTTAAACAGGGCCGCAGAAAGCCAAGGTGGGACCCTTGTCAGTTATGTCGGTGGGCCCTTCCCTTCCCGCCCCCCCCCAAAAAAGAAGAAAGAAAAGAAAAGGGGGAAAAGAAAAAAAATGGGGGTGAAGAAGAAAAAAGGGGCGAAAAGAAAGAGGAAAAAAGAAGAAAAAAAGCGGGGGGGGGGAATCAAAACTGCTTTTTAGAAAACAATTAACTCTATTTTTAGTGCCACAACACTAAATCTAAAAGAGAAAATTTTACTTAAACCTTTACGTTTTTTTTCTTATTCGGAGTCCCTCCCCCCCCCCTCCCTTTTTTCGTTTTTCTTTCTTTCCTTTTCTTTCTTTTTTTTTTGTGTCAGTGTCGCCGGGCCCCTCCAAATCCGGTCATCTAGTTTCCGATTAGGCTGACATGGTCTCTTGTCTGGCCTGGTTTTGAAAATATATGTTTAATCGTTATTTTTCTCTTGCAATTGGTAAATGTACTTCTTTCTTTTAGAATTTTCCTCTTTCTTCAAGTCAAATAAACTGCATTTAACAGAAATTTATAAAATGCATAGGTTAATAGGCGAGAAAGTGAAATGGTGAAATACTTTGTTTTTAGCGCGAACTATCAGGTAATGTTTAACCTTGTAGTAAAACATGCAGAATTTTCCCGTCAGGAAAAGGTTGTCTCTGTAGATCAAAGCAATCGGTCGATAGCTGTTTTTAAAAATTGATGTTCAGATTGTAATATTTCGTTGTAATTCAAAAATTATTTCTGTTATTATAAAATAATAAAGGCATTTTAATTGAGACCTACTAATATTCAGTGCAGTATTTATTTTCTTAAGTTTGAGCTTATTTTTATTTCACAATTTATGTGCAATTAGTCAAGAGGATGCGTTGCAAAGTGGATGGGTCAAAGAGAAATAGTTCATATTCGTTTACTTATTCAATCATTTACTAAACCAGCTCCATATTAATTTACTTATTAAAGCATTTATTAAATGAGCTTCATATTAATTTACTTATTAAATCATTTATTAAATCAACACCATATTAATTCACTTATTAATTCATTTGTATTTCTTCCTTTAGTAATTCGATCATTAATTCATTCATTTTACTTATTTTCTTACTCATTCACTATTTTTTTCCATTCATTTATGTTTTCCCCTCTATAAATTTATTCATTAATTTATTCGTTTATTGTTTAATTATCTATTCATTTATTAACTCATTCATTTATTTATTTACTCATTCATTTGATTAAAAATATTTGTAATAATTAAAAGAAAGAATTTTATTAGAAAAACATTCTATTTTCCAACATTTGAGTCACTACCTTGCGCTGGACTCGGGACACTTGTGGGAGAAATATTGGAGAGCTCGGCACGGCACAGGATGAACGATCTATAGACTTACTGTAGTTTCATTTTTAGTGTTGTGTTCTTTTTTAATTTTGTTTTTTGTTCTTGTTTCTATGTTTGCTTTTTGTAACTACAGTTGTCTTTCAATTTACCATAAGAAATTAAAAAAAAAAAAAAACATTTTATTTTTTGCTTAGTCTCATGAAAAAAAATCGAAAATTATCCTTTTATTTGGAAGTAAAAATTAACTGTAACAAAAAACAAATGTGCTTCAATGTAAGTTTTATTATTACGTATATTTTTCTTTCTTTATATACCATAATTTTAAAAACAAATCTTCAATTCGTTCAATTTTAAACTATTAAGTTTTATTTACTATTTCACTTTGCCCAACATTTTCTTGCATATGGAAATAGGTTGGATGCCCATTTTCCTTTCCGAAACCATTAATAATCGTACTCCCTGAATATTTCGTAAATTTTTTATCCTTTAACATTTAGCTTTTTAGATTGGATTCTGTTAATAAGGTTTTTATTCATTAGTGTTATGCTTACAGAAATTTTACTATTTTTTGTCACATTTATGATTTTTTTAATATCAAATAATAAATGTTTGCTCATAAACGTAGTGCTTCAGTTATAGAGTAGTTCGGGGCAACTTTGAACATGGGGTGATTAATAAGGCTTTTATTTGTAAGTGTTGCGCTTAAATTTTACTATGTTTTGGCACATTTATGATTCTTTTAATACCAAATAATAAATGTTTGCTCATAAACGTAGTGCTTCAGTTACAGAGTAGTTCGGGGCAACTTTGAACATGGGGTGATTAATAAGGTCTTTATTCATTAGTGTTATGCTTACAGAAATTTTACTATTTTCTGTCACATTTATGATTCTTTTAGTATCCAATAACAAATGTTTGCTCATAAACGTAGTGCTTCAGTTACAGAGTAGTTCGGGGCAACTTTGAACATGGGATGATTAATAAGGTCTTTATTCGTTAGTGTTATGCTTACAGAAATTTTACTATTTTCTGTCACATTTATGATTCTTTTAGTATCCAATAATAAATGTTTGCTCATAAACGTAGTGCTTCAGTTACAGAGTAGTTCGGGGCAACTTTGAACATGGGGTGATTAATAAGGTCTTTATTCGTTAGTGTTATGCTTACAGAAATTTTACTATTTTCTGTCACATTTATGATTCTTTTAGTATCCAATAATAAATGTTTGCTCATAAACGTAGTGCTTCAGTTACAGAGTAGTTCGGGACAACTTTGAACATGTTGTGATTAATAAGGTTTTTATTTGTAAGGGTTACGCTTAAATTTTACTATGTTTTTCCACATTTAGGATTCTCTTAGTATCCAATAATAAATGTTTGCTCATAAACGTACTGCTTCAGTTACAGAGTAGTTCGTGGCAACTTTGAACATAGGGTGATTAATAAGGTTTTTATTTGTAAGTGTTATGATTACAGAAATTGTACTATGTTCTGACACATTTAGGATTCTTTTAATGTATCCAATAATCCTTGTCCAATAAACGTAGTGCTTCAGTTACAAAGTAGTTTTGGGCAACTTTGAACGTGGGGTGATTGAGACGAGTGCCGTTTTCATTCTGGTATATAAATTGTTTTAGGAACCTTTGAATAGTTGTTAGATAAAAATGTGAACTCAGTGCTCAGACAATTTTAAGAGAATCTACACATCTTTGAAAAATATATTTGGCTAATGTTGATTAAACGTGATTTTGTTCGCAATTAAATCTGTCTGGTGAGTGCAAACCTATTTCTGACTAAGTCCATGATGTCGTCCTTTTAATCTTTTTGGTTGTTATTTTACGTCAGTGTTAAAGTTTAGCATATGAGCATTGAACAACACTGGTCATCATTACCTTATTTTTTACCAGAATGTTATTTCTACTGTTATTTCAATCATAAATTCATTCTTGCATCGTTTTTTTTTTCTTTTTTAAGATGTTGCAAAACAATAAACGAAGTACAATTACCATCTCACTGAAAATGGAATTGTTATAGCATATGGGACTATTAAAATTTATGTTTGTTATCAGTTGATAATTGTATGAGTAGCTAAAGAGTCGAATATAGAAACCTCGTTCAAAAGTAGTTTTGACGTTTTTTACTAAACTTTTTTGCATTTAAAACGTATATAAACTATAGCTTTATTCAGTTCTCTTTCGAAGTCGGTTGTTTTTAATGCACTGAAAATTTCAAAACTCCGCCAATGTCGTTACTATGATAATGGCCGACCTTAAACAATCGATACAATAATATAATTACCAAAGTAATATTGCAACAAGTAAACTACTATTAAATCCCCCACCCTTTTTACTTCCTTTTACAAAAAAGGAAGTATTGTATTCGCGAAAACAATTTCACACACAAATTGACCTTAATTTCCATTTGACTCACCCCTGAATGGATATTGAGTTTTTTTTTTTTTTCGACTCGACCACACGTGGATAAGTGCCTAAGAACGTATAGACACGCGAAATATCCATAATGACGATTTCTGAGCTAATTACAACGAATTTTCTCGTGACGTCTGTATGTGCGTACGTATGTCGCATAACTCAAGAACGTATATCCTAGAACGTTGAAATTTGGTACGTAGACTCCTAGTGGGGTCTAGTTGTGCACCTCCTCTTTTGGTTGCATTCGGGTGTTTCTAAAGGGGTCTTTTGCCCCTTTTTGGGGGTAAATCATTGTTAATTTCGATGTAAACTCAAGTGGTGTTATTATTTGGCGGACACTTGGCGATATATCGCGAACATGGTGAAAAATTGGGCGTTTTTTTTTTCAAATCTGTTTTAATTTGGCCACTGTTGGTGATAATTTAGAGAGTAAACTATTGAATCACATTAAAATTGCCAGTAATGAAGAAATGACATAAAATAAGAGTAAAAGGAAGTCATGTGATGCACACATCAGCTTGTTTTTGAGGGGGAAAAAACCCTACAGATCAGCATAAATAATAACTCAAACTAGTGTCTTGAACGTAAAAAGCAAGCGCAAATTTTTATTTTATCATGGATTATAAAGTTCTGAGGTCAACAGAATTAAAATTCAATTATTACGAGCATCCTTTTAAAATTTCCAGAGGATTAAAATAAAAATCACTATTGACACAGTTCATATTGTAAACAAACCACAAAAACAAGTTCCAGAAAAAAAACCTCCAAGCGCACATTTAAGAAAAAGGAACCGATTTTTAACAATATTCAATAGATATTTAAAGAAAATGATACATAAAAAATATTTTTCGACACTGCATAAGAACTTAACAAGAAAAAAAAATTAAAGATCTGAATACGAATGTAGCTAAAACTAAATTGCTATGTGTCGCATTTATTTTGCATAGTGCTATTAATTTCTTCGAAACGGGTAGTTCTCTATGATTCCGAAGCGAGACAGTAATTTCCAATGCCATTTAAAATACTCAACGACTATCATCAATTACGCAAGTCTTTTGAGACATCCAAGATCAACATCTCCTCTTTCATGTCTTCAGCGGAAGCACTTTAATTCTTTGTTAGAAGACTTTCCCATTTAACTTCCGAGTTGCAAAAAACTTGGCTGCGCCTTGAAAAATCAGAACTTGGTGCATAATCATTCCTCCAATTAGAAATCGCATAGCAGTGTCTGTCCGTTGAAGAGTCAGCTGGAGTTGTCTCTCAGTTTAACTTTGTAGGAAGCATTCAAGTTGTTGACATTCGACAGGTCTTTTTCTCTAACTTGTTGGTTCTTTCTTTCCGAGTTGGAATGTTGGATGATGGCCAGAACAGCATCATCATTTGTTTTCAGTCAACCCATTAACTTCTTGTATAGTAAGTCAAAATTAAAGGAAAAAATCTGTGAATACGAGTTGCGACTATGATTTATCGAGTCTTAAGTGAACATGATGAACATTCGGTTTGGCTAAGCGTTGATACTTATCGATTTCGTTTACTATGTCGGTTGGGATTATTCAGTCGTATTTAGGTGTCCAGTTTGATACGAGAAAATGCAAGGCATTCTAAAATAATCAAAGAAATAAAAGCTACGTCAACCAAAGCAAATAAAATGAAATTTCATAAAATTAGTAAAGTATAGTTGCCTCTACTTCTCAAAACGAAGTTATTTTTTACAATAAAACGTTTCGTAAAATCTTTACTAATAATAAAGCTCAAAGTCTCTCTGTCTTGAGGATGTCTGTAGGATGTTTGGATCTGTGTGACGCGCATGGCTTCTGGACCGTTCGGTCGATTTTCATAAATCTTGTCACAAAGTTAGTTTGTAGCATGGGGGTATGAACCTCGAAGCGATTTTTCAAAAATTTGATTTTGTTCTTTTTCTATTCCAATTTTAAGAACATTTTCCGGAGCAAAATTATCATAAGATGAACGAGTAAATTACAAAATTATCATGACGTGGAATGGGAGAACGAATGAACATAGCCAATTAGCGAGACATTCGTCATCTATTATTTGTAAATATACAGTCGAACCGAATGACCTTTTAATTTTCAACTACGGGCAAAGCCGTGCGGATACCACTATTAAAAAATGTTTGAAAACTCTTCACTAAGTTTTCATCCTTCATGCATTTTGCAATGAGAAATATTTTCTTCTCGAAACGCAGATACATTCATAAACAAACTTAACATTATTTGAAAAACTGAAGTTGGATGTTCTTGCGAAAAAAAGCATACAATTTCCTCAACTACCATTTATCCTATAAATTAAAATTTTTTTAAAGAAAAGGAAAATTAAAATACTGCGTTACTTTGATGTAACTAAATTCTGTACCTCAATCAGAGTGACGTAAGTCCAAAAATTGCGATTTTCCGTTTATTAGTACATTGTATGTATGTAGAAGCCTATTCCGCATTGAACTATGCACACTTAATTCTTTTTTAAAAAAATCTTTTCAATTTTTTATGCGCCAGAAAAAGAATTCTTCCTCTCTCCTCAAAAATTAAATACGTCACATAATATTATCATGATGTGACTTACAGCTTTCTGGCTCAGAGGTACAGAATTGTTCAGTAACTTTGCATCAAAAGCATAAGCATTAATAGTAGACATCGCTTTCAAAAAATAAAATAATAAAATATGTAACAAATCAATAAATAAAATTTTTAAACATGTAATTCGATTGATAAATTTAGTGTAAAAGCATGAACACGAGAACACATTTTGTTTTTAGTTTTACAAAATTCCTATGAAAATCTTTCTAAAAATATTCTCGCAAACTAAAACATTCTCAGCGCAAATAAAGTAACTCAAATCCTTCATCGGGTGTCGAGTCTCCACAGCTCTTTCAAATCATAAAAGTTAACCAATACTATAATGTGCACTTCATATCATTCAATTATTTCTATAATTACGTTATTTTTCCTTTTTTTTTTCTTTTCTTTTTCTTTTTTTTTCTCTGTTTCTTTTGCTCCTTTTTTTTGCTTCCTTTTACAAAAAAGGAAGTATTGTATTCGCAAAAAAATTTTCACTCAAAAATCGACCTTAATTTCCATTTTACTCACCCCCGAATGAATGATTAGTTTTTTTTTTTTTTCTTTTTTTCCGACTCGACCACGCGTGGATAAGTGTTTGAGAACGTATAGACACGCGAAATATCCATTTTGACGATTCCAGAGTTAATTACAACGAGTTTTCTCGTGAAGTCTGTATGTGCGTATGTATGTCGCATAACTCAAGAACGGTATGTCCTACACTGTCAAAACTACGGGTGCCTTTGATTAACTATTTGGCTCCCTGGGGTGAAAACACGGGGCCTCAGGGTGCAATAGAGGCTAGGAAATGTGATCAAGGTGAATGACGCTAATAAATGTGAAAACGTACCTCCTAAATGCATGGGTGAAACGCTGGCGCATGCGCTCTCCGCTCTGACATCATTCAACCACAATCAATGGCGGACGCAAGAATAACTACCCACATGCACTTTCCCATTGAATGAAGTACGAAATTGGATTAAAACTCATAAGTTTCTGCGACTTACTCTTCAAAATTTCGCGTAAGTACAGGCATTTGATCATAGTGTAGCTTTTAAGGCTTTCGAACATATTTAAAAGTGTTTCAAAGATCAAAGGTACGTTGATTCTTCAGTTAGCATTTATGTACAGTTGCTATTTCTATCATGCATAAATTTTACCTAAAAATAGCTATCAGCACCGGATAAGTAACATTTAATAATCAAAACGTTTAAATTAGATGATATTTGAAAAGTTATTTCAATTATTAATTTTGACTATGTGATTTTACTTGCTTGTATTGTCAACAATCTTGTGGATTTTTAACTAAGAGATTTATTGTTAGCAATGTGATGCACTCAGCAAGTGAACGGAAACTCGAATTACGATGATGCAAATAGCAAAAACATAAAAGCACGAAAAAAAAAAGGAAAGCGGATTGAGAAAAAGAAATTTCTTCTCCGTCTCGATTTTTTTAAATTTATTATCTCGTGTCTAAGTTAAGTAGCTTTCCTCGGCTTTATTGCTTAAAGCGAATGACTGAGCTTTTTTCGTCACTCTTAATAGTAGGAATGAATAACTCGTTAGAATTTGTTTTGGCTTTTAATTTATCGAAAGACTTGTGCTCTTTTATATTCTATACGGATATTCAAATGTCGAATCATATATACGTACGTTACTAATATGGTGCTCTTGATTAAAATTACGAACGTGATGAAACGATTTTATTTTTCCATGATTGCAATATAATTGAATATTTATTGTTCGTGTAAATGATTTACAAATAGTACCTACGCTCTTCATTTTCGGTATGATCGTGCTGCAGTAAATGCCAATAACATATTAAAATTACTGAGCAATCCAAGTGGACAGGGGCGGACTGGCCACGTGTGAGATGTGGAAAATTCCACATGGGCCGTCCTTAGCTCGGGCCGTTTTCTGTGCATTCAATGTGTACGTACCGTGTTCCTCAATTTAATTTTTTTAAAAAAGTTCTTAGCTAGGCCGGCCGTTCTTGTGTCGAGGGCTGCAGCCAGAACTGCTCTTTTTTGGGTGGGGGGGGGAGAGGAGGACGGCCGCTCCTTTTCCCTTACTCTGTTCTTGCCTAACTATTACTGTATCTTGTTACGTAGGGAAAACGAAACAATGTCTTTGTTGGGTGGTCTTCGTCCGAAGCGAAGCCTTCAGGGTCCACGCGTATCTGTTCGGGATTGATGTTTCCTGGAATTCTAGTAAGGAGTTTTATTGGGGGTGGGGATCTTTTTTTGTGGCCATCTGAGACGATCTGAGACTGTCTGGGAAAGGATTACGTTGAACCTTTTTTCCAATGAAATAAAAGAAAGGCGCCATCCTAAGAATAGAATGTATAGGAGCAAAACGTCTGCTAAAAAACTTTTTTTTTCCCTTTTCATCCTTCGTTTTTTTTTTTTTTTTTTTTTTGTTATGTTTCCCAACACTTTGCAACATATAGATCCATGACTTTCTCAACCAATTAGACAATTTTGAAATCTCCTCAATTTCGTCTCCGAGGAAAAAAACGAGTCATTTGTTATACACCGTATGGACTGCTCAATGGGATTGAATGTGTTTTAAATCCAACGGTGACAAGATTTTTTTTTAGGTAAGTTTAATATTTTCAATCATCATGTGTTTTTTATTTTATTTATTTTTTGTCATCAGCACTTTAAATAATAAGAACTTGAAGTATCGGTTATAATTATAACAAATTGACGATGTTACACAAAAATGGGTCAACCCACCAAGCAGTACTTTTGAGTAAATTGAGTTCTAAGCTGAACTTCATAGATGGCATATTAATTCAGAATTCGACTGGAATCGTCTTTGTATCCCCGTAGTGTATCAGTTTATCTGCCAACCTATGTGAATAACTCATTATTTTTTGGAAAATTTTTGTTGGGTAACTCATTTTTGTATAACACCGTCCAAATCATCTATTTTCGTTTAGCAAAGATAAAATTCACAAAAGTACAAACTGTATAAATATTTAAAACAGTGATTTCCAACATTTTCTTATCCGTCGCCCCCCTTACCTTTTACTCCCTTTCCTTGAAAAAAAAAACAAATTTTAGAGCAACGTAAAATCGATATTAGGTATTTTTTGCGTATAGTGAAACCTGTGTAAGTTGACCACTCGCGGTACAGTACTTTGGTGGTAATTTAGACCGGTGGTCGACTTATAAAGGGCAGTAATGATTTTTTGAAATATTTTTTGTCATTTCTGGCACCGTGTATTCATTTTTCGAGGAATTCACCCTCATTATTCTTTCTGTTCAACTAACTTTCATTGTTTAACATTATTGAAAGTGAAACCATAATTAAAAATACTATTCAAATAGTTGTGTTATTTTTTCCTTGTTTTAAACTATATTAGACACCGTAGTTTTAGAAATTCCATATCTGCCAGTTAATTTTCTCTGGCTTTCTCCTTTTTCAATTCATTTTAATATTTCATACTTTTTATTAATTTCAAGTTCAACTAACTTTCTTTTTGAAGCCTTTTTATGTAACACTTATAGCACAAAGAGCAACAATGTGTTTTGACTCTCTCAGTTCATAAAGGCTAAATTAAAATGTCCTATATCTTAATCCCTTGCACTTGAAATAAGCCAGAAGGGCTCTTTAGCAAGCCCATATCTGCGTACCCGCAGTGCTGGGGGATCACTTCCTCAAGGGGGCTAACGGCCCTAGAAATTGAAGAAAAAAAAGAAGAAAAAAACTAGCACTAAGACTTATTAACTTTACAAATAGACACTGCTGGCCACTAGGGAGATGCCCTACTCATTTTGTTGCAGTGGGCCCAAAATGTACAGATCCGGGCCTTAGCACAATTCCAGTATTGCCACAACCTATTGCAACTGAAAGAAAACACTTTGTACTTTTCTACTAACATCTATTTTTATTGAACAGAGTACAAAAAGCTATCTCAAATAGAACAACAATTGAAAAACAAGTTTGGAGAAAAAGAGCAGCATTAGCTGAATGCTGCTGTTTAGTTAGTAAAATGCTAGTCCGTCATCTAAGCATCAAAAACATTCTTGGAAAGCTATCAAATAAAAATAATAATACAATAATAATAAATTAATAAATAATAAAATAAAATAATTTACTGAAGAAAGTTTTAAAAAATAAACCAAGTGGTAAACTTACAAAGGGTTTTTACAATACTCCAAACCAAATTTGGCGTACATTAGTGGTTAAGATAGACAGGTGGTCAAGTTACAAAGGTTTTCCTTCATTATATAAGATAGGACTAATTCCGTTCCTGACAAAAGAGGTCAACATAGACAGGTGGTCAACTTACAAGGGGGGGGTCAACTTTACACAGATTTTAGTGCGCTTAATTTTAATTTAAAGCCTAAATACTGTACCAAATTTATCCACTTATTGTTACACACATTTTTTATGTTTTTTTTTACAAGAGTAATTAATTTTTGAAGGGAGATAATAAGCTAAGATTATTAATATACTTTTCAAAGACAGCAGAACATTTTTTTTTCCTTTTTTTTTTGGTATAAAATTTAGGATTTGGAAGAATGAAAAACTTTGGCAGTTTAAACTTGAAGAAAAAAAAAAGAAGAGAGAATGATTTGTCCCGGTATCCAGAACCTGTCCTGAGTACAATTCGTATGCTTGTCCAAGATATGAGGATGTGCATGGCCAGTGGCGCACACAAGGGAGGGGTCCAGGGGGTCCGGACCCCTCCCACAGGTCTTGTTTTTTCCCCGATTGATTACGGTTCTATGTATTTTGTACGTAAAATATTTCCAAACAAAGATAACAATAATTTCAGTTCTAATAAATGAAAAAATAAAATCGTTATGCTAAAAGATTTTCAAAAATATTGTGCACTTTTCCTACAACAAATGACCTAAAAGAAGTAGAATGGTGATTATAAATGAATACACTATAATAACGATGTTTTTAGTTAAGTATTTATAGATTAAAATGATAATCTATGAACTTCTATAACCATATGCTGCTTCTACAACGATGAATTTGCGTTGCTGAATCCATTTCTTAACTATAAGAAAAGTAAAAGCGTAAAATTATTTTGCTTTCTGTTAATTTGTTTAAGTATGTTTCATTACAAAATGCTAATTATTTATTCAATAGTTTATTTTTTACTGTTTTCCGTTCTCGCGAATCGACAAAATCAAGTCAATATGTTTAACGACGTATTGGGTCATATATGAAAATGAGGCTTTCGATCTTGGACCCTCCCCTTGCAAAATTCCTGTGTGCGCCACTGTGCATGGCCCTCCTGAACTTAATTCATTCTCTTTTGAACTCATCTAAATCTACGTTAAAACCAAGGGCTCGAGGAGGAGACCGCGATCCCCCCCCCCCCCTCCCAAGTGTATATCCCATGATTTTTACTTTAGTTCTCAGAACCTGACAAATAAATTTCATTCACTAGATAACATTTTGAGAGATACCTTTGAAAATCAGTTTTCTCACTGAGACAAATGGTGACTTTTTTTTTTTTTTTTTTTTTTTTTGTAGAGTAATTCGGGCTTATCCGATATTTCCAATCAGTTGTCACTGTCTCATGATCTGTGATGTATTCATTCTGAACGGATATATTACGTTTGGTTTACATGAAATTTTTCATTAGTTTGAATACGTACAATACAATTTTAAGAAAAGACCTTTTAAAAAAAGAGTTTTTTCTAAAGAGTAAATAGTACCGCTCATGGCCATATGAGGTAGTGAGAAGCAAAGGGATGCAAGAGGCAAAATTAAAAATTTGGAGATAACCAGTACAAATGGTAGGTGGACCCCTCCTCTGTCTTGGGGCAAGAGATAGTACTATAGCAGCCAGGCCCGTGTCCAGATTTTCATAAAAGGAGGGGTTTTAATCTTACCTACGGGAGGGGGAATTGAACCCCCCGCAACCTTTAGTTTACGACAAACTGCCGATCCCAGTATGGCGTTTTTACACCTGGAAGGGCTGCTGAACCCCGCCCCCCCCCCCCCTTTTTTTTGAGAGAGATAGTTTTGGCTGCGCAGGTGACCAAAGTAATCCTTCATTTTACAGGTTCGCTTTAATCAAATCTTGTTTGTTACTTTTTAATTAAACCTGCTTACTACGCGGCACATTGCAATAAATATTAAAATGTCTCCACAAATTCTTTTATAATGTAGAATGTATACCAGGTTTCAGGGCCGTCGAGAAGGGGGGGCAAGCCTATGCATTGCATAGGGGCCCGTGAGAGATTTGGGGGCCCGCGAAGCGGGCCTTTGAAAACGAAAAATCCCTCCCACCACTTTTTCCTTTCTTTAAAAAAGAAAAAAAAGAAAAGAAAAGAAAAAGCTTTTTAGTTTGAAGAAACTCTTTCTCCTAGAGATTACAAGTTTTCAAGCTTGCAAGTTCGAAGTGAGAATTTTTTTTTGTCCTTACCTTCAGAGCCCACTATCGACTCTATCAACCAAAAATAAATATGATTTTTTTTTCTTTTGTGTAAATTACAAGGCTAAAAAAAACAAAAAAAAAAACGCTTATTTCTGAAAGATTACCAGAATTGTAGTGAAATAGACAAGGGGTAAAAATGAAAAAAAAAAAAAGCGCTTGCATTTTTAGCGTTCGAGACTTAAAACATTGGCAAACACCTCAGTTTGATGAAATATTTTAAAATATGTATTGATTTGAGTTTTAAATTCAGTGATACAAAATGAAACTAATTCTAGCGTTGTTTCAAAAGTAAAAACGATTGCCTAATTTGGGAAAACATTTTGGACGAAGCATTTCTCATCAAATGTTTAAAAAGGAAAGGGGCACTGTTATGTCACTCAAGGGTGCCCACCTAGGGGGGGGGGAGCAGGGCCATTAAATTTCTTTTGGGGAGGGGGTGCCCTTTCTCTTGGGGGGGGGCTCCCCTGTGTCACTGTATTAATTAGAGTCAGGGTTGAATTTACCATTAAGCTAAACAAGCTATAGCTTTAGGTGAACTTCCCGAATGGTAAGAGGGTGTTACTTTCTCATTAGTATCTATTTTTTAAATATTTCCACCATTTCTTTTAAAGAATTTTATGCATTGTTTAATCTAGATAATTTTTCAATTGATTCAGCGTTGTGTTTGTCGGTAGGTAAAAGGGATAATCAAAACTAACGGGGTCGAAAAATAAAATATGTAACCGAAAGTCGATGTGAGCAAGTGATAGACTTTGTGTCATATCGTTTCTTCTCTCTCGCTTTTCCTCTCTCAGCGGCGTACGCAGACAAATCAGTTCGGGGGGGGGGGGGGGGCTGAGCTCGAAAGTCTTTGAGCTGGGGGGGGGGGGGATACTTATGAACTGTAGCTAAGAAAAGTTCATGTATCGCTTTTCTGATATCAATACGAATGTAAGATTTCAAAAATACATCATAAAAAAAAACTTGTTCTTTATTATAATTTTTATAATTAATTTTGAAAATTTCCGGGGGGGGGGGCTGTAGCCCTATCAGCCCACCCCCTGGGTACGCCACTGTCCTCTCTGTCAATAAATATCAACGATTTGTTGAACCAAGGGCAATTTTTCTTTTGTATTGCCTTAATTTGCAAAAGAGTGCATAAGTTTAAAACATTTCTGTATTTTGTTCTCCTATTTTTGCTGATTTTTTGTAGTTCGAATTACCTCTTAAAAGACCTCAAAATGCAGAATTTTTTTAATGCATTTTTCAAATACATTTACGGGGGAGAAACGACCGGACCCCCTCAAATTTGAGGTATTCTACCTTCAACTCAAAGGAGGTCCCTGTATAACTGTCCTGAAAACCCTGCTCGTCCAAGGTTAAAAAAAAAAAAATAAATAAAAATACAGTATAACAAAACATTTTTTTAAAAACACATTCACGGCTATATCGCTATATGTGCCAGAGGAAAACACATAGTTGGGAAAAAAACTTAAAAAATAGCCTGTTTTGCCACTAATATAATGTTGTCCGTGCTACGAAAAAGGTCCCCCATACTTAAACTAGCCTAGGGCCCACTAAGTCAAAATCCAGCCCTGTATACTAGAATCTCTTTTTAATAACATTACAAAGTTTGATTAAGAAGAAGCACAGCAAAGCAATTTTAATTGAGAAAAAAAAAACTTTCAGTTAAAAAAAAGAACAAAAAAAACCTTTTTATTAGACCTAGACCCATTGACAATATTTAGGATATTTATGTAAAAGCAGAGCGAAGAAAGAGGAGATTCAAGTAAAAAGTTAGGGGCCCTGAAGAAAGTTGCATAGGGGCCCATTAATCCTGTCGACGGCCCTGCCAGGTTTTATGTCCTAAATAACTGAAGTAATGCTTAATAAACTAAACAAAAAAGAGGTTATTGCAAATGCAAATTACATTACCAAACACCATCACTAATGCATTTTCATTGCTAGCACACATGCTAAATTCATCATAACCTCCTTACAATAAGCAATACTAATGCTTTGCATTGATAGATCATTCAGCAGTTCTTCCATCTCAGTTTTTCCTAAATATTATTTCAGTTGATCAAGCTTTAACAGTTATAAATTGCAGAAAAACTTAAGAAAAGAGAGAAAGTTAAGAAACCCCCCCCCCCCCCGCTGAACACAAACTTTACATTAAAATTAATTTAAGCCAAAAAAGAAAAAAAGAAAAACATATATTTTCTTGGTAGGTGCCGCTGTACAGCATGATTTAGAAAAAAATTCAATGAAAGCATACCTAGAATGTAATCTTTATGCGAGTTTTACTCAAAACTTGAAAATGTCTAGTTACACCCCTTTGCTTCTCACTGCCTCAACTGTATTACGTTTTGTTTTAAATAAGTTTTTTTTCACTTTTACATAAACGAAATACTCTTAAATGCGGATTTTCAAAGAAGCCACACAGTTTTCACAGTGGTTTTTTATTGCGTAGAGCAATTTAAGCTTGCAAATATTTTTGAGAAAGTTAGATCCTTGAAATATCATCTGTATATTATGGGCGTTTGCTGTATGCTTAGTTTAAATCAATCTGCCCACTAGTTTGCTTGAAATGAAAAGTTAAATAAGGATTTCTGAAAAACAAAAAAAAAAAAATCTTGGTATTTCAGCGGAGGGAGAAAAGTGAGGAGGTGCTGGAGGAACCTTTTTTTTTTTTTTTTTTTTTGAAAAATCACACTAGAAACTTTTTAGGTTTGGAAAACTACAGCCAAACCTTTTTAGATGGGGCCGGCATGAATTTTTTTTTCCACATTAAAAGTTTAGGGCCAGTCCGCCCCTGCAAGTGGATGTACGAAAATTTGTGCACGGAAGACAAATTTAAGTCATGAACACTTCTAAACTCTGTTCGAAAGTTGAAATGTGATCGAATGCCTTAAAGTACAAGTTTTAATCATTTTCAAAACTATTCAATGTGGAAAATGTACCAAGACTTAGTTTTTTATAACTCAAAATAGTAAATAATAATGTATACAATTTTTTACGAAAATGCAAACAAAACCGGAGGGGAAGGGGGGGGGGGCTCAGCAACAGGAAACAGAGGGTGCCGTTTTTCACCGCGGTGCACGCTGGGTGAAGGGTGCCGGTTTTTCGCCCGTGTTAAGGGTGCAATTTCGTCACCGTAAAGAGTGCCGCTGGTGAACAAGCTTTTCACCCTTGAAAAGTGCCAAATGCAACCTGTAGTTTTAACAGTGTAGAAAGTTGAAATTTTGTACGTAGACTCCTAGTGTAGTGTAGTTGTGCACCTCTCCTTTTGGTTGCATTTAGGTGTTTCTAAAGGGGTCTTTTGCCCCCTTTTTTGGGGGAGGAAATCATTGTTAATTTCGATGTTAACTCAAGTGGTGTCATAATTTGACAGACACTTGACGATATATCACCAGTCTTTTGGTCGCCAAGTTTTGTCGGCTTTTTTTGAGCAATCACGATTGCTTATTGTTCTCATTTGACTGTTTTGATGTCCTATCTTTTTATTTTCTCACCGCCACCCTCCGCACCCTGTCACCGTCGACCGGGTCCTCACGATGCTGCTCCTATAGCGAAAGCCGTCTCCAGGTTGCATCCATGTCCTACACACGCGCATACATACGCAGCTACACACATACACACACATCTACCCACACATTCATGCCTGCACACTGACACAAACACATGCCTACACACACATACACATACCCTCCCACACACACATACACACATTCATATACACAACTACCCACACACTTATGCCAGCAGACAGACAAACACGCATGTCCACATACACATACCCCTACACACAAACACACATACCCCCACACACAAACACACACGCCTACATACACACACTTGTGATTGCGAAAAGCATAATTTGAATTCAAGATGTCAAAATTCAAATTATTTTTTTTTTTTAATCTGGTCACTGTTTGGTCACTGTTGGTGATATTTAGAGAGTAAACTATTGAATCACATTAAAATTGCCAGTAATGGGGAAATGACAATAAAATGGGGGAAACGAAGTCATGTGATGCACACATCAGCTCGTTGATCTTGCATTGTTGAGTGTTTCTTCTTTTTGTGGTTTAAAAAACGCTTCGGTGGTGAATGGGAAAGTACTTGATAATACGGTCATTTATTTGATACATGACTGATGCATGTCTGTGCAATGTAAGATTTATATTTAAACAAGCTCTGTCGTCCGACTTCGCACGGTCTATGTAGAAACTAAAAGTTATATCAAGTGACGCGTGTTCAAAAATAAGGCTTAAATAATGGGGGGGAAACAAAAATGCTTCAAAATTTCCCGTCAAAATAATGACCGAAGTCCCTAAAAAATCCCATCAAAACTTGAACTTTAGTCCTCAAAAATCCTCGACAGAAAAAGTGTTATTGTTTTCAAATAATATTAACTTCCTTTTTTTGAAACCGCATAGTTGAACCGTTTATTTCAAAAACCAGCCACGCAACAAACTCTAAAATTTCAAAAAAAAAAGCATTTTAACCTTCATCTTAAAATTTTTCGATAAGGATTACAATGTTTTAAGCTAAAAAGGATACATATTTAGGTATATTTCTTTCAATAACAATGTTGTAATCATCATTGAAAAATTTAATATGGTGATATAGATCTTTTCCAAAACTAAACAATTTTGAATTTTGTCGCTTGACTGTTTTTTTTAAACTAACGATTCAATTATTTTCGGAAGAAAGAGCCATTCAATACCATTTTTGGACTAGAAGCTAAAGTTCGAACTGTTCGGTACTTTTTTGTCGCGCAACTCCCCCCCCCCCCCTACATTCCTTCACGGATGCCTTGAGAACTCGCTTATGTATCACATGATTCTTAGCTTAAGTGAAATTAAAATCCGAATTGAAGTAAACAATTATCTTCAATTGGAAAACGTCCGAAATCAACTGCAGCGTATTACACCCAATGTTTGATTGTAAAAAAAAGCTGTGTTTCGACGACAATAGTTGTTACCGCAATGTGCAGCACTAATGATACTATTTTGATCAATGGGATCATTTATCTTGGACGAAATTGTCCAACCGAGGGAACATGTTAAGGAAAAGTTTGATAAATCTACAGGAGGAGGGAAATTTTCGTACTCGGTATAATTAACTGTCTGTATGTTTACAATGGCTCCATGTGAACAAGCGCCATTTTGGAGGAGTATTGTTCCTGCACGAATAAACAATGAACCTTGTATGAATTAGGGTCCACCGTTTAACTGCGAAATAATATTTTATATTGCATCGTATGAGAGACATATTAAGCGTGTTAAAGACAAGTATTTTTAATGGGCAACACACCTATTCCCAAGCATCGACGTTGCTAATGTCTAGCCAGAGCATGTGGGACTAAGCATCCACTTTTTCCGCTTTTCCGAAATAATATTTTATATTGCAGCGTATAATAGACATATTAAGCGTGTTAAAGACAAGTATTTTTAATGGGCAACACACATTCCCAAGCATCGACGTTGCTAATGTCTAGTCAGAGCATGTGGGACTAAGCATCTAACGCTTGCCCCCCTTTTCCCGCTTGCCCCATTTTGCAATGGGTTGGTAAAATGATGCCAGTCGTCCACAGATCCTTCGTATTCGTTGATGGTGACTGGGTAATGTTGAAAATGTTCATGGTCACAAAGTCTTCCATGTTCCCATCGAAATCAATACCGCTGGAGGTGCTGGATCATAGCTCTGACTCCTGGTCTGGATCAGACAAATAAAGCTGTCTTTAGAGCACAATCTAACCGGTTAAGCAACGTATAGTGTTCGGTGCGAGGGACCCGGGGACCAGTGTAAGATTTTGGACAGTTTGCCTTCTAGTCCATGTACAAAGGAAAGCAAGTTTTTGTTCTACTTCATTCCGTAAATTTTCGGAATCGAACAATATCAGAATATTTTTTACTTCCTGAACGACGAGTGATCAGAACTAAGCTTTGAAAATACAGTCGACATGCAGTTGTGTTATACAGCGTGCGCATCCATTAACCAATAGAGAAGTTTAGGCTTAAACGGTTGTGTTCATCAGCCGACTCTCAAATCCGGCGAATGCCCCAAATTGCCCTATGAGGTGAATAGCAAAATTATATAAAATATTTATCATGTAAATTTTTGAACCCTCTTCGGGGGACCCTATGATCAAAGTGGAAGTAAAAATAGGACAGTAAACATGTTGGGAAAAGTAGCCATATTTCCTCCTCGTGTCCAATTTCGGTGATAGTTTTTTCTGGTAGCGGTAAAAAAACACTATTTATTTCGGGAAGTTTCACGAGTCTGGTCCTCCCTTATTATAATTTTTGAAAACTTGAGTTACCGTAATACTATTCGTAAATGATATTTTTGATTTATTAGAAGTGTTAATTTCATTGTTTTTGGAATCTGTGTCACGGGTAAAATATAAAATAAATGGTCTGAACATTTTGCTATGTAAGGTTCAGTTCACGCAGAACAGGAAGTCGCCATATCGGTAGGTATGATTTTGTCCCCTCCAAGACTCGCGTAAAGGAGTTGATGCCGAGAATCCTATGTACCAAAAACATTTTTGTGAAGACAAGCATGGAGAAATATAGGTGCATTGCCCTTACTGCGGGTCGTGGCAATGTGAAATGTGTTTCGCAGCGAAGAACAGAAAAAAAAATCTGATGCTTGTTTGGAGGTTTGAAAAATCGATATTACATTATTTAATTAAATATTTTGAGCCAAAAGTGCACATTCTGTGATTTTTTTCTTTTCAACAATTCTTAATCCGAACTAATATTGTTAAAGCAAACGCACCAGTAGTGACCAATGCTTCAGTAGTGGCAACTTCAAGGTTTATATTTGAAAAATAGGGATTGCTGTTCTCCCAATGGATTCAAAAGTCTTTCAGTGTTTTTTTCTTGCACGTTTGAATCCATTGGGAAACCTGGAATATGAAAAAAAACCTTAAAGTGGCCACTACTAAAGCACTGGCTACTATTGGTGTGTTTATTTTACCTGCTTTCTGGACCATTGTTATCTCTTTAAGAAGGTATATTGGAGGAAGAACGAACATAGGATAGCTATTTTCAACTCTGGTAAAAAAGCTGTCTTTCAAAACTATTTTTTAATGGGAAGCAAATTGTTTTTTAAGCGTTTTTAAGCTTAAATACCACAGTAAAGTAAGAAAAAACAACGTCAAAGAAGCACAAATTAATTGCAGATCACAACAGACACGTGTTTCGGCGTTGCAGGGAACACCTTTTTCAATGTAAAATTAATGAGCTTATGGATGAAAAGACATTCGACAATGCAATTAATTGGTGCTTTTTTGACGTTGTTTCTTCTACTTTAGTGTTCAACACAAAGGTATTTGTTTATCTTAAATACCACGTCTAGGATTAGTTAATGGTGTTATGCAATTTTTATTTGATGAATTGAGTGTGATAAATGGTGCTCAGAGGCCAAAAAGCTTAAGAGAGACGAAATGCGGTGCTTTTACCCGACAAAAAAAAAGTACTAAGTCGTTTTTCTGTGTGAAAAATAAAATGTTACATATATTTTACAATGATATTTCCTACACTTTTTCCCCTCCTGAATACTCGGTGTTAACTAGAAAAAGTGTTAAATCAGCCATACTCACTATAAGCATATTCGAATCCACTTCATCAAAAGAATTATGAAGAAAAGTGACACGTTTTCGTTATCGAGATTGTTTCCCGCCCGGGAAATATCTCCTTTTTTTCGCCGGCATTCTGAAGAAAGTCAGTATATATAAGATAAATGATTATAAATTTCTTTTTCTCCGGAAGTCAGGCAGGGCATATGTTAGGCTCAACTTTGAGGAAAGGTGTTGTTCCCTTTGTGCCTGGTGGATACGAAATTTATCATTTCAAAGCCGACAGCAACACTGAAGCTTAGTAAGAACTATATATCTATCTGAAGGGTTTTTGAAGGCCACTGGAATTAGATGTCATCTTTGCTGAAGTATCATGCCGTGAATAATTTTGAGAAATTTATTTATTGAACTTGTTTAATAGCACAGTTGAGTGCACTTAGTCATTGAAAATCCATTCGCAAAATAATTCAGCTTACTATAGTTTTTCAGTTTTTTTTTTCATATCCATAAATACTTCAACTGAATAACTCTTACAGCTGGATTCAGCCATGAGAACTGTGGAACGCGCAATCTATTTTATTACTGTTCTGAGTCGATTACTCGTTTCCATACATATTTCTATTTAGTCACTTGGAGTCAGCATGGGGTATTTTTACTATAAACACACAATGCATGTACTGAATTTTGCCCTTTTAATGATGAAAGTTTTTCCAAACACTCAAGTAAAGATTTCATTTTTTTTTACAATTGTTTTATAAGACTTTTCTTTAAGCCTACATTCAGGCTTCGTGTTCTGAGGCTGCTATTGGAGCGAAGTGTATCAACATATTTTGTTCGTCTATTCTCATTCATTACTTACGAAGCTGTATTTGCTAGTACATGCTAAAAATATTTAATTTTTGCTCTACCGGTTAAAACGATACATGGCTTTACCTGAACATATCCTGTTATAATAATAACACTGGGCTTGCGTTCGACGAACCTCACCGGTCGACCGGTGAGTAACCGGTTACTAACCGCAGCGTTCTATCATCTATCGTTATCTCACCATTTCACGGTTACCATTTTAAGCTGTTGATTGGTTGATTGAAGCACGTGATCAGTATCTGCCACGTGATTGGTTAACCGGTAGTGACCTGTTGAGCTCATCGAACGCAAGCTGGGTGTTACCATTAAAAATCCTAGATTTTCTTCTTTCTTTTTTCAACTATCACTGCCAAGAATGTTATCGCATTGTAAAACACAAGTTCAAACAATAATTCCTTACATTCTAATCGTTAACCGTTTCGAAGCCAAGGTGCATATCTGACTCTAAGTTAATAATATATTTTATAAATTGTTAACAAACACAAATAACTTATCTATTAAATTCTTTTCTGTTTCATTGAGACATGAAAATATTAATATTATCAAAAAATTAAGAATAAACTTATAAAACAATTGTTTGAATTTTGAGATCTTGAATTCTCACGTTGGAATCACGAATAGCAATAGCACCCTACTCGATGGGTTTCTTGTTTCTACTAATGGCTTTAAACGCAACCATAATTTGAATTTAAGACGTCAAAATTCAAATGAATACCAGGGGCTGGATGCTATGGGTGAGATGTTGTGTGCTGGATACAGTTTTCGCGAGAAAAGGCTTCTGTCAAGTCGAGAAGTCGTTTACAAATCATTCGATTCCGAGGCACATGAACGAATGCAAAACAAACATAGAAAAATAAAAACTAACGGTGTAGTGAAAAGAATATTGAATTCGTGATTACTCAAAAGAAAAAAAAATGTTTTTCTTTCTTATTTTTTTAAAAAACATATCCAAACCCTATTGCATATTTTTTGGTTATCAAAAGAAACCTTTCTAAACTTTCCTAATTGTCAACTAGTATTTATACAAATGACGAAAATTTAATTTACAGGCTGATGTTTATAATTACTTTAAATCAAACCGTGTTCAAAATATCACAAAAGCTCTTTGACACATCACACTGATAAACCAAAATAAAACGCTCCCTTTGCTAACAAGCGTGAATTAAACCCACTTCAAAACATCATTCAACCGAGGATATTTTTATCTTTTCTAATAAAAGCATTACAGTAATATAAAGCTCCCAATTTAGACTTCTCGAGCGAGAGAGTGAAAATATTTACTTTTTATTTGGAGTCTCGGAGAAACAGAAATAAAGCCCCGCAGTAAACTTTCCTAATTTCACACTTCTAACAGAGCACGCCCCCACCGAATGTAGGGAGGGGGTGAATGGGAACTGTTCCGGGGGTAATTGTTCCTGATTACCGTCATTAGGTTTTTGGAATACTTGAGATAAGGGAGAGGGCTCGTTAAGTGAAAATGTTGCCGACCCGGCATAGTGTGTGTTGAGTAAATACAATGCTCGTGGAGGGATGGGTATATAAAGTGAAGAAGGAAGTGAAACATTGCGAGTTTGGGGTGGATATGTCTTATGAAAGAATATTCATAACACATGCATAAAGCAGCATGACTGAGATAGATCACATCATTTAGTCAACACAACTGACAGAACTAATTTAGCTATGTATCTCTAACTGCCTATATTTATCAATCCGCGTGTTTATCTTTCTAACTATTAACTTCAAAAAAAAAAAAAAAAACTCTCACTGCAAATATCAATTTGTGTGGTTTCATCTTGCTCTTTTCTCTCTATATATATATTTATGTATCTATATCTTGTTTATTATCTTATATTGCTTATTTATTGGCTTATTTACCGATTTATATCTCCATATTTATGAATCTAATATATTTTTCAATCCACATAAATATCAGTTTTTAGAAAACTGCCTTTAAAATATAATTATTTACCCATCGTGTTTATTATATACTCTCTATATTTATAAATATGTATCTATCTGCGACTACCTATATAAATAGTTTACATTTCTATATTAACTTTCATGTTTGCAGACCTTACTGTCTTCTCGGGACAACAAAAATAAATACACAAAGATCTTATTCATGACTTAAAATAATGTGTATTTATTACCAAATTGAACTGTGACAAATTTTATTGTTATATATTCTTGGCAGTTAAAAAACTAGCAAAGTTGAGTTTCGCTTTTTACAACAGTACACTGAAGGATAACGGAACAATTAGTTTTGTGTCAATTGGATTAAAAAAAGCTAAAAACCACATGAAATACTAAAAACAAAAAAAAAAAGTTTTTTGAACTCATTTATCGGAATTCGATCTCTAAGGCGGAAGAAATCTTTGGTGAAAACTACATTTGTGTACCAAATTTAACTCTTGTAGGTCTTACCATTTTCTCAGGACACGCGCGAAGCACAAACACTTTATTTCACAAAATACAAGGGCTGTTATTAGAAAAGTATCCGATCTTATTTTATTCAGTTTTTTTAATAAAAACTTGATTGATATGAATTTAGCGATCTTGGCCAGTCTGAACGTAAGTCTTTGTGTGCATGCTTGAATTTTCTCCTTTATGTCGATGGCATCAGTTGCTGACAAACCAAGTTTGACTGAGGTAATGTGTGGTACTCTCGTCGGATTTTCTAATTCTAAGAAAAATGACAGATCGACTGGAGCTACTACTAAGCTAAACTAGGCGACAACCAGCCTTCGGGTGGCTTTCGGTGACGATTTTTCAGCGCATTTATTCCATTATGTTTCCGATGAAAAACCAGATTCCTGTGCTTCAACGGGCTCATTCCTGTCCTAATCCTGAGACTTCTGGCTGATCTCTAAACTCAAGAGACAATTGAAAAATCCAATATTTCAGACCAGAAAAGATATTTAGGTTTTAACGACAGTCGAACAATACTTCATTCTTATAAATTCTTCATCGAAATGCTTCCATCACTAGCAGCATCGCTAGAAGTTTGGGAAGCGTCAAAGAAACTACTTTAAGGGAGAATAGGTGTTTTCAACGCTCCATTTTTGCCATTATTTTTTCTTCGGCCAAGGAACGGATGCTGTTTTAACAGACCTGGTATTTAATATCCATCTTATTATGGATTACAAATGTTATAGATACAATCATTGGTTTTAAGTTGAAAATATTACAAATGAAAAAAAGAATATTAAACTCCAAAATAAGAAATAAATTTAAGTAATACAGCTGATGGTAGAACTTTTTGTTTTCCTTTTTTCTAGTTTTTTTTTTTTTTTTTGTGATTTTATTTCATCAACTCACTACATTGTTTACCTATAAAATTCTGTACAAATATATTTCCTCTGACCACATTACGATTCGACGGAACGTGAAAGAAAAACGGTCAAAATATTCCGTCACGCAAGACATCCAATTGATAAATGTATTCCCCATTTTATTTGAAAACCGATGACTTGTATACGTTGAAATGTTTCCAGCCATATAAGCCTAAATTTACATCGTACCTTCAATCTTTACCAGGAAATTCGGGAAATTCCCCTCACGCGTATTTGAATCGCGGGGCAAAGTTGCTCCCGATTCGTATTTCTTCCAGTCAAGTTTTTGTTATACCTGTAAAGTTTCTTTTTCTGTGAGTGGTCTGTTGAATACTAAGAATGTTTCAGTTCAACTGGGGCTCGTTCTTCAACTTCTGGTAGTTGAAAGATTTAAGAATGTGTAATGTTAGGTTTTGCTAGAGTTAAAGTACGTTAACTCCGAAAGCACATTTACAAAGTTTTTGAATTGCTTTGGTTTGACTTAATCTGCGTCTTCCCTTTTAATAAACCTAGGAGTGGGAATATTCCTTTTGATAAACCTAGGAGTGGGAATATACAAGTTTTTAGATACATTAGTTCTGGTAAAAGTGAAATGAAAAGATAAATTCAGAATTCAATTTTAATATGTAAAAAAATGAATCAATTTTTATGCTATATTTCTGTTTTGCACACCAATAACTTAAATAAAATGTATCTAACGTAATGAGGGCCGTACATTTATTTCCTCATTTTCGTATGGTTAATATTATTTTACCTGAAGCCGTTAGCTATAAAAATCCGAAGAAAGAAGTTTTTTCTTTGTGCCTAAAGTTTGCCTGTAACAAATGTTAAAGACGGTATAGAAGATGAGATCGATTTTAAGATTTGGTTATGTTGTTGTAAAATATTTATAAACAGTAAGTTACTTTTTCACCCATTCTCCAAAAAAGAAAAAAAAAGATAGAAAGGAAAGGAAACTAAATGTTTCAGGTATGATTTTAGTCTGAAATGTTTGAATGGCCGTAGAGTTGGAGACGAACATACGTCAGGGTTCATAAAGATACTTTTTCCATGTTTTCTGAAATATGCTCACTTATTTTTAAATACGCCCAATTATAAAAATTCGTATGTTGTGTTTATGGTTTTAGTGTTTACGGGATGTTTGAAAGGGCAAAGAGTTAAGAAAAACATACTTCGGGGTTAATAAGAACACTTTTTCCACTTAATCTGAAACATGTTCAATTATTTTGAAATGCACTCAGTTATATAAATTCGTATGTTACGTTGATTAGTATGCCTATTAATAAGATTTTTTTTTGTCAGAATTGAACTCAATGTCATACTTGTTAGTTTTTGGTGAATGTAAAGTTTGAATCGAGGTAGTTGTCTATTACGAGACTTTGATAAGGACCATCCCAAAAGATGATGTCGTTGTAATGATTATCAATTTCTTTGTTGCTACCAAATACTTAAGAATAGTAAATTACTGTCTCAACCATTTAGAAAAAAAAAAGAAAGAAGGAAAAGACTTAAAACATTTTATGTTTCTTTTAAGCCCTTATGAAATGCCTGTATGGGCAAAGATTTTAGATGAACATACGTTGGGTTTAGTAAAAAAGCGAGTACTTGGAGAACTTTGTGACTACGACAAGTTCAACGTGCTCCAATCGCCATTATCGAGGTCGGAGTATCTTTGACCGGCTGGCAACGAACCTGGGCGAGACCCACGTGATAATAGGCCAGAAAACTCCCCCCCCCCCCCGCTTCGTTACGCCACCAGTCGTCGATCTATGAACTTGGCGCGAAATTTTGAAAGAAGTGCAGTTTACCAGTCAACAGTAGTTTTGCTTGCTGTAGCTGAAATAGATGAAATGGGATATATGTTACTTCGGATGCACATTTTTCAACACCATACTATTGGATTTGTCCACATTCACATACCGGAATGTAGAGGCAATTAAAATAATATATACAAGTATTTTAAGTGTCTGAGTGAAAGTGTGTCAGTGATTTCCGATTCCGAACAACCTTCATGCGAAGAAAATATTGGATGCCTTACGGAATAAATTTTTAAGTTCGGAAGTAAATACTTTTCTTAGATAAACTAATTTACTTTTTATACAGAAAAGTTCACGCAGCTAAGGTTCCTTAAATTTCCTCACTTACACAAACAATTGTTAATCCGTTTCTAATATCTTTGTCTGTAATTTTTTATTTCAGCATACTGCTTTAATATTTGAAACGGTTAACTTGCAACTTTTTTTTCTTTATTTTTATAATCTTGTACACGCATTTATTCGAAATGGATTTTTTTTTAAGCTCACAATATACATGTGTCAAAAATTTCTGCAAATATTCTTGTTGCTACCAGAAGTAACGTAACTTAGTGTTGATATTCAGTTGATATGTAAACAAGTCTATTGAAACTGGTTTTTAACTAAACTAATCTTATACTTTCGGTTTCAATTAAATTGTTTCATAAGCTATCATGTGTTATTTTGATCAAAAAACATTCCTTGGTGGACTTCTGTAATTCTGAGGTAGAAGCTTAGCTTTGAATGCCGGAGGTCGTGGGTTCGATATCCAGACATTTCCCCCCGACTTCCCTACTGCAATGTTATTCAAACAAGCTGGTTCTGTGTGTAAATGAAAATATATATATGAATTTGTTTTTTTTCACTGTCGTCTTTAAGTTTTGTGCTATTTATGCATAAATTGCTGTTAAGTTAACTGGAGTCATAATTTCTGGGATTGCGAAAGATTACTTTTAAGCAATGGATACACAACGTGTTTTTGCCAAATGCTCTATGCTTGTTTGTTATGCTTAAAAAGGACAAACTATCTTGAACTATACTATATTTTTTGAATTCCTTGGATTTTCTGTTAATCAGCTAGCAGGAATCTTGAAACTGTAACATAAATTGGATTAAGGAGCTATCCATAAACGATGTTACAAAACTTTGAACAAATTCCCCCCCCCCTTGTTACACGTAACGCTTACATGAGCATATTGTTATAAACAGCGCGTGATGTCATACTTCTTGTTATCCATAAAATGGTCATTCCATGGAAAGTTTTTCGAAAAGGGTTACTTTGTCATCAATTAATGATTTTTAAAATAATTTTACAAAAGTCTAAAATGATGAACTATTAAAGCCCCCCCCCCTCAACCCCAAATGATCACTAGCAGCAGAAAAAGCTGAAAAGAGAAACGTAGCAAAATTCCAAAAAAAAAAAAAAGGCTGCTTAGATATTATAAATACATTTCTTACGTACAACATACAGTATTCATGCTGTTGTATAATTCATACTATAACTAATGTTTCTCAAGTTGAATTCCTGTGTTTTTTTCCCAAGAGTGCCCACCGAGGGGGGGGGGACATGGTCTCATAATAATGATAGCTTTTCAACGGCTATAGTTATAAATAACTGTGCCATTGAAAATTGAGGGGGAGGGGAAGATGGTTTTTGAGGTATTTTTCTTGAAGTTTTCACAATTGAAAGGGGTAAAGCACCGTTTATTTTGGGGGATGGAACCCAAGTATTCATATCTTTTTAAAAGCATTAATTTGCTCAGCTAAGTTAACATTAATAATTTGGTATTACTTAATTTGATGTTATGTCTTTGAAACATATTTCAGTCATGTTTCCCGTTTATGTAAATAAAATTGTTTATTTATTTTTTAAAATTTCATTTGAAGCTTATTCAAATACAATGTTAAAATTATTTTTTGCTTTGATGTAATTGTAAAATGAAAGCTCATTTATTTATTTGAATACTTTTTAAGACTTAATGTTTCAATACAATATACGAGTAGTTTAGAATGTGATTAGCTATAAAATTGTTTTCAAATGAAAAATAGAACTTTGTTCATTTATCACTTCGTTTTAACATAATTGTAAAATAAAAACGTCTTTACTTATTTGAATACTTTTTTAGACATAAAAATTTTCATGGAAAATAATCTGAAAAAAGCTGTTTATTTTTTAAAGTATGATTATCGGTTCCTTTTTATGTTTTCAAATGATAAAGTAGAACTTTTAATACTAATAAAATAATAGAAGACAAAAATAAATACAATTAAGTAAAATTTAAATTAATTTGAATTCTGAAATTTTGAATTCAAATTATGTTTTTCGCAATCACGAACTGAGACAGGACCCTACTCATTGGAGTTATTGTTTCTAGAAACGGCTCCTGTCCCCCCCAAGTCTGCCTCTCCTCCTGGGCGGTTACTTGTGCATAGTTGTGTGTGTGCGTAGACCTGTGTGTATGCACGTAGGCGTGTGTGAGTGGATGTGTGTGAAGTCGTGCGTGTGTATGTGTGTGAACGTGCGTGCGTGTAGGACATGGATGCCTCCGACCAGGAGAAGCGGATAGCTCAAAACCGGAGCAGCCGCGCCGCGCCGCCAGCAGACGGTGGGCAGTGGTGCTGCAAAGGCTTCTGGTCCAAGTTGAAAAAGGCACGGACACCAAAAACGGTCAAATGAGAACAATAAGCGATCGTGATTGCTCAAGAGACCAAATAATTCAATTAAACCAAAATACTAATCGAAACGCGCACTTCCCAATATCATCGAGAATAGGCCTCGACCGGGGACACTTCGTTTACGAGTCCGATGCCTTACCGATTATTCCACCACGTCAGCGATTTTGTATAGCACTATGTTTCAGTTTTTATTCAGCCCATTTTTAAAGATACTTAGTTATTGTTCATCAGTAGTGAGCTAAACGGGTTATTGGTGGGTTTATCTTGAATGAACAGTTCGAGTTGAAATAATTGTCTAAAACTAGTGTTTAAGATCGTTTAAGAGTATAATGTTACCAAAAAGAATCTTTTTTTTTTTAAATTTTTTTGCCAAATACTTAAAAACAGAAATCTACTGTCTCAACTATTTCAGAAAAAAGAAAGAAAGGAATCTTATTGTTTTAGATTTGTTTTTAGTCTTTAAGATATGTTAGTACGGGCAAAGCGTGTGTCTCGAAGAACACGCGCCGAGTTTAATGAGGACGCATTCTTCTCCCAAACTGAAACATGCTCAATTATATTGAAATATGCTCAACTACATATAGCTGTATGTTGCGTTGTTTATAAAGTCTATTTTTGAGAATACTATTTATTATTTGTCAGTAGGGAGCTAAATGAGAAATCGGAAGGTTTTACTTGAATGAAAAGCTTGAGATGTAGCAGCGGTGTTGAAAAGTAGCACAAGGACGCTTCCATCTGTAAAATACATAAACTTCACGCTTCCAAAAATAAACAGACGCTCTGCTCTTGACATTGTCATTTGCTCGCCGGCTGTCTAGCCCACACCCCTTATAGGAAAACCGTTACTAACAATAAACACCCTATTGTGAAGGCATCCCTACCAAATGCTGTTTCTAAAAGTGGAAGTTGTTCTGTTCATTAACCACCTAACAAATGATCACCCTCGGCTGTTATTATCGGAAGCAAAACAACACTTCACGTGTAGTCTTGGCGGGAGTCCAGCAACTACGTCAGAAATGTCCCATATTCTTGGTGTATTGCTCTTAATATGTCACTAAAGGACTCTTGGAAGTACGTGGAAAAAGCCCTGTTGACACCAGGTGTTTATATGTCAATGAACTTGTGAAGTTTTATGGGTCTCGTTAGTGCGACATTGTGATACATAGCTCATGCTGTTCTAAAAGTGAAACTTTTATGTATCCCAACTAGGGATGTGTCGTTCACGAACGAACGGATTCGAAAGACCAACTCCTTAAAATTAACGATGCAGTACGATGTTCTAAAAACGAACTGTCGTTCTTCTGAACGTTGGTATTCAGTTTATAGTTCTTCCTCACTTATTTAAATTTTAAAAATAATTTCATTAATATATTTTGGTTTAATTTTTCCTTTATATGCATTCAAAATATTTTTCGTTTAGTTTGCAATAGTGACAAAAATTTGGAGATAATTTGTATAGGAACTTTAGGAATTTAGAAATAATGCACTTTTCATGTAAGTTCACTTTTTGTTTTTCTTTAACGCTAAAAATGTTTTATAGGACGGTATTCAGGATTTTTTTTTAAATTTCTACGTCACGTAAACTTAATTATTATCCTTTTTAATTCAATAAAATGTAATTATGCTATATTGTACGTTGTTGGAATCAAACCAGTGACGTTAGAATTGATAACAGGTGTCAAGTCTTACCCAGCCGCTACGCAGTCACCGAGAAATATCTTACAAAATGAACTATAATTGCATTATTCATCTCAATCTAAATAAACTATTTTTTTTTAGCTTTTTGCTGTTATATTTTTTCAGTGTTTGATAAATTTATTTGCGTTTCCTTGAAAGAATATTACTGATCCAATGAAAAAATTTTAATGTACTTGAACACTTTTCGCAAGAGGTCACCTGATTTTTTTTTATGATCAAAGTCGTTCAATAAAAAAGGTCAATGAACGGGTTTAAAAAATGAACATTCCTCTGACGAACGGAACATTAAAAAGAACGACATTGCTCATCTCTAATCCAAACGGTGGCATGAGAAAGTATAAGAAGCGTAATTTTTATATAAGGTCCTTCTATCTGAAATCATGTAGTATCCTAAATTTTTGACGTCTCCCAAACTGAATCACATTATCAACAGCTGCTCATTTAATATAAATATAATTAATTCTCTGGTTTTCAAGCTTCATCTTTCAAATCTTGAGGGTTTTTTTTTTTCCTTTCTTTCTTTGCTCTCCCATTAATCGTAACCCATAAATTTTGAGGGTATTTAATTTTACATTGAATTTTAAGGCCTTTAAAATGATTCTACAAAACATAATTGTTTTTTAATCGTATATTAATAAACTCATATAATTTCCCTTTTTATATTTTGAAAAGTATAATTTAAACTTAACCGAAATGGATGGGACAATTGACTTTTAATGCAAAAGTAGTTTTGATGCACTGCACAAGGTTTCAAAAATGTTTTTAGGCGTACTATAAAGAATTGGAATGGTTCGCTTTGTGTATGCAACTTTCTTGGTGTAAAACGGTTGCTTTACATAAACCTCACCCAATTCCAAAATAGAAAAAGTTTCCAACATTGCTGCATTTTCTTCCCATGAAATTTTCAATTTCAAAATCCGATCTTAGAATGGGGAGGAGAGAGGTGCATGCAGTAGAAACTTACGCAGAAACTTCACAATGATTTTTTTCCCTTCTTTTTCCTAGTCATGTTGATATTCAAACAGCTATTATGCTACGAGACAAATTTGATGGTGCAATATTGACTAATCGAAGTTAATGCACAAACAGACTTCGTCAAGAACTGCGTTCCGGTACTCTTTTGATTAACGAACTTCATTTGTCGCTGCTCAAGGCATCGGCTAGAGCAAAGTATCAAGGGTCCCCCACTGCTGGCACACAATAAATGTTTCATTCGGTAAATATTTGATTATTTGCCTTTAAAAGCCCGTCTCCGTTTTCTGCACAGTCAAGGATGTCAAGCAATTCCCGAAAAGTAAATATTTCCCTTTCCCTCGGGAGCGCACCTCCAGATCGATACCCCCCTGTCGCTTCTCCAACCCTCTGCTTAACGGAAACAATAGACAACCGTAATCAGTGGCCTCTTTCGTCCTAAGACTTCAATGGAATGCGGGCTGCTGTGACGGCCATTTTCATGACCCATGCCTAACTGGTCACTAATGGTAGAGTGGGAAAATGCGGTGCAGGAAGCTTGGTTCTAAATGGGGGGGGGGGGGGAGTACATATCATGTGACTATTGGAAAAGCCACCAATTCGATTGGCAAAGATGCAACATGTACATTTTGGTGTGGATTTAAGGTTTGAACGTCTGTTGTGTAATTCTTTTGCTCATCCTTGACATTAATATAAATATAATGACTTTAGTATATTGTCGTACAGTTTATTTGAATTTTGATTTCATGTTTCCCGTTCAATGTGTTTTTCACAGGAAACTTTTTTAATCAACGAATCCGACTACGCGAATAAAGCTGAACCTTCGGTATCGCCTCTTGAAGAACAATTACACTGTGCGGCAAAAAAAAAAAAAACTTAAAAATGTTTCTGAAATTATTCCTACTGATTCTTATCTAAAATTACCCCCTGAATACAAATATGACCACCGTTTTCCCCCTACAAGTACCACTTTTTGAAAATGATGCCCCTCAGTTTTCGACAGTTTCTTTCTTTCGTAAGTAAAAACTTGATGGTTTCATAGTCATTATCTTTAATTGAAGGGGAAGGTAAAGTTATATTAGCCATTAACTCTCTTTTGAGGGACTAGAGAGGTGAAAAGTTCAAAACCATAAACATTTAGACCAAGTCGAGAGACTCATAGGAGTAATTTCAAATATTTTTAAAATCTCCAAAACGAACCTTATTAAAATTATTATGTTTTCTGGTAATTGAATTAAGTATTTTTTATTAAAAAGTTTTGTTCTGTTTATTATTACTAATTATTAATTTATTCATTATTTTTTAAATGTTTTTTTTCTTAACAATCAATGAAACGAATATGCTGAAATGAAAAGAATATGTTTCGCGGCGTATTGTGCAAGCATGATAGGTTGGAAGTTGACCATACGTCCCGTTTTGAATCGCACAGTCCCGTTTTCAGGCAACCTGTCCTTAAACATCGTGTCAGGACGCAGAAATGTCTCGTTTTCTGAAAGTATTAACAACCTATTTGAGCAATGTGGGAAAAAAAAGTAGAAAAATCTAAAAAAATTGAGCACAGATGATAAACTATAATCTTTTCTAATTATAAAGCTGAAAGTCTGTGTCTCTGGATATCTGTGTCTTTTAATGTCTGTGTCTCTGGATCTCTGTATGTCTGTTACGCGCATAGCGTCTAGACCCTTCGGCCGATTTTCATGAAATTTGGCACATAATTAGTTCGTAGCGTAGGAGAGGTCACCTCGTAGCGACTTTTCAAAAATTCGATTTTGTTCTTTTTCTATTCCAATTTTAAGAACATTTTACAGAACAAATTGTCATAACATGAGCGAATAAATTACCAAATTATCATAACGTGGAACCGTAACATGGGCGAGCAAATGAACATAGCAAATTAGCGAGAAACTCATCTTCCATTATTTGTAAATATTGGCGAACCGAATGACCTTTTAATTTTCTACTACAGGCAGAGCCGTGCGGGTACCGCGCGCGCGCGCTAGTATACTATAAAGTGGCGATTAAGTTAGTGTGACTTAAGTAAAAAATAATAACATTAACGAATCGAGCAACGTAAGCATAACCACGCGATTAGTATCTACCTATATTAGACACCTCTGGAGTAGTAGACAGGTGCGCAGAAAATTGTTATCAGATTTGACACATATGTCAGCAATTCTTTGTTCATTTTAAGTAATGTTTTCGCTATTTTCAAAACTTTTCATCTGACAATCCTGGTTTGAGAGATGAAAATAAAGAACACAATGCTAAAACTCGGATTTAGTTTAATTATTAATCGTGATTTCAATAAGTCTCTTGTACCTTTCCTCTTTTTGATGTCTTCATTTCTCTTCTTTGCAATAAGCATAAACGGTTAAAAATAATTCCTTTAATTTTAAGTATACTGTCGCTTAAAGTTCTGGAGCGTCCCGTTTTGAGAAAGAAAACTTCTGGTCAAGCAAATCGAAGTGCTATCTATACACACATCCGTGTTGTCAATGTCGGTAAAATGTTACTTTATTTCAGGCTTGATTTAAAAGCCATAAATATGTAAAAATAGCAATTTTTTGTAT
Organism: Uloborus diversus; assembly: GCF_026930045.1. Taxonomy (NCBI): domain Eukaryota; kingdom Metazoa; phylum Arthropoda; class Arachnida; order Araneae; family Uloboridae; genus Uloborus; species Uloborus diversus. The sequence goes on along the minus strand of NC_072734.1, from coordinate 151,609,429 downwards.
TTTTAGGTTTAGAAATTCAAATTCAAACGAGTGTGAACTTTTTGAAACTTTGAAATCCTTTTACGGCAGTTCCTGCAGACCAAAGTACTCCCGTATCAAATAAGAAAAACTAAATTATTTTTACTGAAATTGTTTTACAATCGACAAATTGTAAACAGTAATTGTTGCTTGTTTGATTTTTTCAAAAAAAACTTAAAAAAAAAACACTATAACCGTAACTATTTCAAAGAGTTTAAAAAAATATATTTTAAAAATAAAGATTTCGAATCACTTCAGAGCTAAGTTAGAGCAAAAAGCTTTCCTTACACGGGGTGCCCACCCCCACCTGAAGTCGAGGGCACCCCCCTCCTCAATATCGCGGAGACTCCCTCCCCCAAAGCAAGAGCTCCCTCCCCCCCCCCCCCAAATAAGACAATTGCCCCTCAAAACAACCTCTTGAAAATTTCAATGGCGCAGTCTGCGTCATTACCCCCCCCCCCCCTAGAATGCCACCCCTGCCTTACAATATTATAACAATAAAACATTCATTGTCAAGTGAATGTCCATAAGTAAAAATCTTCTTTCCAATAAATGTAACGCTAGCGATCAGTTTCCTTACACGATTAAACAAAAAAAAAAAAAAAAAAAACTGATCCATGGACTACGAATCAAAAATTATCTTGCCATTCCTCTAAACTTTCTATTAACGGGACTAGCCGAGAGCACACGACACGAATGATAAAGTGACAGTGCTATGTCATATTGTCGATCGCAGTTTCCTTTTTGCAACCATCCCCCTGCATCTGAAAACCTGTCACACACATGGCACAAAAGGTAGGATTTTCTGTCCGCCCGGATATAGAATCCATTCACAAGTCCGGCCAATTTTTCTCGTGATTCTTCACTGACATTCTAAGTTACTTGGTGAAAAGAAAGGCCTATCAATTGAGATGCGGCGAGACATTACCCGCATTTCAATCAAAATGTAACATTAGCTGCGTGTTTTGAATTTGTTATTTGACTCGGCTGTTATCAGAGATTTGCCATGCAAGAATAGTGTGAAATTTTTAGGATTATTTTCATTTTAGTTTTGAATACGTTATTTTTGAAGTGAAACGTATTATTCGAGGGCTTTGAAATTCTATTCCACAAGTTTTTTGTAAGACGGAAGTGAAGTAGCTGTTTTTTAATTGTTACTAAAAATAATGAAAATTAGTTTAGTGATTACAAAGTAAGTTTCGTTAATGAATATAAAAAATTATTTTCAAGGTTGAAATTAAGCAAGCATATAATTCAAGTGAACCCAAAATGCTGAAGTTAATCCTTGGAATTAATTTAATAACTTTTATTTGCAAAATTAATTTTATAATTAATCTTATTTTTCATTATTTTTGGCAATAACCTGCTTTTTAACAAAGCGGGTTTCGTGTCTTCTTTAATTTTCTCCTTGCTTATAATATATTTTTTTCGTTAAAACATACAACTTTGCTGTGAATATGCCTTAGTCAGGCGCAGAAAGAACAAGAGCGTGGCGTGAGAGAAGACGTGCCGGTAAAGCGACAGTTCAGAAATGAAAAAAGAAAGAAACTACAAAAGTGTCACTTCTCGCGTGGTTCTTTATGAAGTCTTTTTTTTTTTTTTTATTTAATTGCAAATGCGGTAGCGTTATTATGTATTTTTGCGGTCTTTGTAGAACCTGTTAAACAGCGTATAGTTTTGATTGCTGTGACCTTTTGTAAGGCGGTTGAAAAAGGGGGGGGATGCAAGTCGCCACTTTCTGCAAACGAGGGTTAGGGAGTGAAACGCGCAGGGAGTGGAACCCACTAGTTTAAATATTAACAGCCAGGATAGCCAGTAGAGAATCAATCTCGATAGAGATAATTCTGGGTATTGTATCATTATGGTATTATAATGCTTAGTGCGGTCATTTTTATAAAAAGATAAAGTAAATGAATGCCTACATTTTTTTTATTATTATTGTATACTTTTTATAACTACTGACAAATTAATGTAAAATAGCACGTATTCATCCAATCATACTCTTGACAAGCAAATTAACATTTGTAAAGAAAAGAAAAAACAAATAAAAGTAAAAATTCAAGTACTTTAAGTATAGAAGGGATTCATTTTTGCATCTATATAGAAACAGATCTTGTTAACAATTAAAATAATATCATTACTTTGTAGTTAGTATAATAAAACTAACAAGCAAAAAATTTCAAGGGAGAAATAATTTGGAAGAGTGGAACTAATTAGTGATAAAACTAAAAGCGCTTTAAAGAAACATTCAGTCAAGTCGGAAAGTTTTTTCGCGCTTTATTTTCGACGAAAACCATGTAAGCAAGCTTGTGTAATATTTATTTTATTTTAACTAATGATACCTTCGTTCTGCCATTTCTAGCTGGCAGGAACGAAGGTATCATTGGTTAAAGTAAAACAAAATATTTGTATATCTAGCTTGTGTACACACAATAGAGCTAATAAACAATACTAGATGATAAGAATGCAATAAAAATTAAAAATTTGCTGATACTATCCTTTACCTCTCCACATAAGTATAAGACGAGTTTATTGTTCATAGGATTTTTTATGAAAAATAAAGGTCAACGGTTTTTTCTTGTTCTGAATTAGGTAAAAATTTTGGTTCTGTGCAGGCTTGCCAGATTTCTGAAATGTTCAACCGGTACACCGCACTGCGTCATGAGTATTCATGAGGATACACAACACACGCCTAGGTGGGTTTTAGAGTATTTTAGACGGTAGTTTACTCTCAATGATAAGAAAAAAATGGTTACTAATTATGAGCCTAAACCAGAGGTAATAATAACGACGCAAGCAGATAAATTAAAAATTTTTATTTCTTACATGTCAATATTTATAGGTTACCCAAGTAAGAAGAAACACTTTGAATTAGGAATAAAAATTTGAACAATAATTTGGTATTAATCGTGATGTAAAAATCCTCTCAAGCTAATCCGATATCAATGTTAAATGGCAAACTAATTATCCTAAATAATCCTTCACAGTTAATAATTTTTAGACTTCTTTGGTCTCCTGTTATCAAACTTTTCTTTCATCGGGACGTAAAGTAATTCGGCCGGGACACCGAGATTTTGTTTAAAAACCGAGACGTCTGGCAAGTCTAGTTCTAATATCGTTTTGTTTTGCATGTCGTGTTAATCTCTTACGCGTAATAGTAAGTCTTTTGCTTCAACCCGTTGCTTTTTTTTTTTTTTTTGGATGACTTTACTTCCAAAAACTCACTTTTTTACTTTAAAAATTCATGAAGCTCCGAAACACGTGTTGGAAATAAATTTCTAAGTTGTGCTTAATCTCTCTCTCTTTCTCTACGTAGTTTACTAATGTTAATTTGTTGCACAAAAGTATTTATTCTTTTCGTTCAAAGCACAAAAGTTATTTCTCCACTTTTGTGCTTTATTTTCTTACTACGCTAACCCGTTCCAGTGTACTCAGTCCTTCAAATAAAAAAAATGCCCGGTGGCAGCTTCGGGCCACCGATTGCTGTTTTTGTTGTGTGTTTGCAGTATACAGCTGTGAACGCTTTTTTGATAACGCTGCATGTGGGTGCCAGAAAATGACTTTCCGTCAAGTCCGCTATTAATAGATTTCTGCATTTAGATGTTCTAACTCTTTCGGCAATTTCTCGCTTACTTAGCAACTTCGTGGCACATGTCCGCTATTAAAGAATGCTGCCCTTTCTACCGCAAACGTGTTACGGTGTGACCGACGCTTAATCCATGATGAATTTGAGTGAATTGGGAAAGATAATTATTGTCGTCGCTTGTTAGTAGTAAGATGTATTTCGTTTCCGTGTGCAGATTGAAACTGAAGATATGTCGTTATGTTTAATATTACTTCAGTTGAGTTTTTTCCCCTTCAGAACATGACTGAAAAAGGATTTTTTGATTTAAGGAATTGAGTTGGCTGTGTTTTTCCCACAAAATATATGTACAGTACCATTCCAATGCAACGAACTTCATGAGACTGAACATTCATTTCAATGAAACGAATATTTCGTTATATTGGTATCAACTTCACTGAGATTTTATTGTGTTTACATTGAATTCCTTTTAAAGGTGTCTTCAATACTAAGTACTGGATTAGTACAAAAGAATGACCAGATTTTAGAATTTTATATTTTCGAAATTATATCATATATTAAAATAATTGATACACGAAATCAAACAAACTGATTTCAAGATTTTTTTTTCAGTTTAAAATTGTGTTTAATGGAAGACTCTTTTGTTACTCTACAAAGAGCTAATCTGCTATGCAGCTCGTTCAATACGTTTTGTATAGTGCGACTCTGGTGAGTTGAGCTCCGACATTGACAATGTTTACCTCTTTCTCGGAAAATAGAGAAGGGTAATTGGCGCTAAAATAATTCGGACTACTTTCGTAGCAGTTTTGCTAGCAATGTATTCCAACTAAAACTCCCTTCAATTACACTTTTTTTTTTTTACTAAACTCTCCTAACAGTACAACCGACCATCTTCAAGGCCGCCCTAATGCGGTGAACAATGGTTTGCAATGTGTTTTAGACATCTGTGGTTGATAAATCCAGTTTGTTAAGCAATATAATTAAATGTTTGGTATATTTCCAAATTCTAACACATTGAACATTTAGGAAATACACAATATATCAGCTAAATAATAACAAACTGATTGATAGTTATAGAATGACACTCTTAATGAAATTTAAAGGGTTAAATAAGCTAAGCTCACATCAACTGGCAACTATTATGTAGTTCATAATATTTCATTGGTGATTATTGTGGTAATATTTTGTGGTGTAGTTAATTTTGCTTTCATAAAGAAAATCACCCAGCATAAGCATCATTTTTCCATTTTCTGGTAAGCATTATCAAAAGGCTCAGAACAGCTGGACATGAAGTGATTCTTTCCATTATCGTATTATCAAAAAGTTCAAATTTTGGCCTAATTCCTTTCAAGAATTACTGATTTTTCTACAAGTCTTCAAGGTAGAGTAAACATAAACATAAAGAAACCATATTATGCCATAAAAGTTGCAATAAAAATATTCTCGAAACATAGAATTAAGATAGTTTGGTCAAAAAAAAAAAAAAAAATCTTCGAATGTTTTCAAAGTTCAAAAAACATTGCCAAAATATTTCGTAATTCAAAAAATAAGTCTTCAAATGATGTTTTAATTACAAACAAGTCTGTATTGTAGGGTATAAGGCATATACTTTCTCATTTGTTTAAAATAAAATATCATACATCCACCGGTTTTTAATGAATTTGATGTATAATACTTTATTTGAAGGATTTTTATTTTCATATGAGCTTTGAAAAATCGCACAGTAATATCTACGTACTAGACATAACTGTTTATTTTTGTAATTGAATTCTCATCATTTATTTTCATTACGTTTTTGTTAAGTTTATTGTACTTTATGAACAAATTAGAAGATTAAAATAAAAACTCTATTTGGTACATTTTAATTTGTAATACATTATTTTTCTGCTGTAACGTTACAGCGAATGTCCTCTTATTTTTCTAATTTATGGAAGACACCTTCTTTTACTTCTGTGAATACAGCACTGGTTACCCAGACTATAAAGGTGGATTCGAAAACAAAAAAAAAACACCCTTGGAACTTTTGCTGATTTCGTACCGGAATCTAAACATTTTATCTTCCTCCTTAATGCCAAAACACTTATTCTCCTTTTTCCAAAAGGTTTAAACTTCACAAGGAAAGCGCTGTTACAGCGCTTTTAAAATTACTCTTCAAAATCCTACATTTAAACAAGAATTCGGAAAAGTCGGGTGATGTCATTGGCTTCAATCCAGCTTCAATTCTAATGCAGTAAACTTATCCAGTAGGGATTTCTCATAACAAACAACGTAAGTTAGTAGTAAAATTAGAAAAGTTATTTTTCTTAATTGTTTTTAACCTGCCGTCACGGTTAAAACGTTGAGTTAAGTTACATTTGAAATGTAATAATCCATGGTTAAGATCGAGGTTGATGACTTCTTCGTTGCTTTTAAAACTTGGCAGAACTTGGGCACGAAGGGAAAACTTAATTAATTAAGCTAGATTTAGATATTAATCTATCATACAAACATATCATATATTTGGAAGACTTTTGGGTATTTTTTCTCCACAAAACGTTTTTTTTTTTTTTTTGGTAATTTCACGTGCTTTTCAGCAATGTAAACAAATAGATACGTCTTTACTTCGTTAAATTTTACTCCCTCTTCCACTGCACATTAAATATTTAAGAAACGTTATTTGCTAATGAAAATGACGCATTTTATTGTGTTATTGTTTAAGAATAATTTAATACAGTGAAATTTCGTTAAAACGAACTTCAAGGAACCGCAAATTTAGTTCGCTGCAAATGGAACTCAAGAAATGTAATGGAAGTTCAATCGTGACTGAAAATTTACTTTGTCGAAACGGATATTTCGTTGTATTGGTATTGGTATTCATTGTAATGAAGTTTCACTGTATTTATTTTGTGATAAACTACTTGCATTTTATATGTTTTGTTGCGTATTCGATGTAACGGGATTTCAGTGTAATTAACACAAATATTGTTTTTTTCCAATTTATTTTCTTGCGGATAAGATTATTTGAAAAATGTGGTATCGGATCGGTGATTTTCTACCAGTGTAATTTGCCCTATCCGAAACATATTTTTTGTGCACTAAATTTAACAACAAAACTGTTGCAAAATTATTGTTGAGATTTACATTGTTGTTAACGCAATGAACAACAACATTATATTAGACATTGAAACAATTTTCTTGTAAGCAGCCGTATATTAAACGCAGCGTTTTTTTTTTTTTTTCTTTTTTTTTCCTTGGAGATTAGTCATCTAAGCACGAAAATCTTTAAAAAAATAACGATAAGAATTCTTAACGAAGGTTTAGAGTTTTAAGAGACGAAGCTGGTCATTTTCCGTCTAAGTCCGCAACTCTGCCAATTTTTGCGGACTGGTCAGACTGATTTTTAGAAAAGGAAGCGGTGTTCGAGTCGAAGGTTCTAAAATTTCCGGAGTCAGAGTTGGAGCCGGAGTCGGTCCTTTTCCCTTCGAATTCGCAGTCCTGGTTCTGACAGTTCCTCTACATTTCATCAAGAAGAGGAAGAAGAAAAAGTGGAAAGGTTATCCATAGAAATTTTCTTGGTGTATCAGACTTCTTCATTGTAAAAATTGCTATGTTATGTCCGCGTTAGCTTTGAGACACGTTACGTGAAAAGCTCGTTACTACAAATTACCAGAAAAAAACGTTACTAGAACGAATACGTTACTAGAAAAACACGCGATACATACATTTCCCGCAATATCGCATTGTTGGGACTCTACTGTATTCTCTTTCTTCTTGCTTCATCTGTTTATTTGCCCATTTATGGAGTTACTAGTGGCCCCCGCACGGCTTTGCCCATAGTTGAAAATTAAGAGGTCTTTTGGTTCGTCTGTATATTTACCATGCCTGCGGAGTCGGAGGGAAAATGGTCAACTCCGACTCCAGGATTTTAAAACCTCCGACTCCGGCATTTTTTTTTCTTTTTTTTTTTCAAATCACGCCCCCCCCCCCCCCCAGGGAAAGGGGAAAAACCCCTAAATAATGATTGAAATATTAATTCCTTTTTATGTATTTTTCGCATTGTAATTTATTGTAAACCTAAGATGCATACAATGTTAGAAATTCAATTTGAAAATCAAATTATCTAATAGGTGCGATTTTTAAAAAGAGATAACTAAAAAGTCCCATTTAAAAAAAACAATTGAAAATGATTTATTTGCTCCCCTTTAATGTTTAACAAATAGATGCTGATTAAATCCTGTGCTTTCAATTTTTGAAAGCACAGAGAAGAGTGAGAGAAAGAGTTTCGAGAGGAAAAAAAAAACTTTTTTTGCTAAGTCATAATTTTTTCTTGAGAGGGGGCGCCCCTCCACCCCTCCCGGGTGACAGCCATCTGGTGGGTGACACCTCAACTTAATTTCAGAGTTTATAAAAATTGAAATACTTTAAGTCTGAAAATATTCCCCAATAATAAATCTTAAATTTCATCTTAAAAATTTCAACAAAAATATTGCACTATATTGCGGAGAGAGGTCGGGTACCTGTACGTCTGGAGCAAATTTTACACAAAGTGCAGCGGTATACAGCTTTGTACGAATAGCTTTAACTATACCCACATTTCTTGGCTCAAGTTTCAATTTTAATTTTTTTATTGGCAGTTTCAGAATTTACTTTAATATGAAGATTTTAGGATTGACTACAATTATTGAGTATTGTAAACCCTGAATAACCCTGTTGTAACCCCAAAATAAAATTAGTACATGACTGATTTTTGTAATCATGTACTAATTTTATTTTGTGCTTTTCAGTGTTAACCAAGCTTTCTTAGATAAAGCTTTTAGAATTAAAAAAAAAACATTTATATTTTTTTGGATCTTTTGGATTTGCGCTTTTGTTCCAACACTCTTTTGAATTTACCAAGCACCCTGAAAAGTTTCCCGACTTGCTCAAACGATACATACATTCCTTTTACTATTTTATAATAGAGATCGAGGTAAAAAATATATTATTTTTTTTATTTGAAAGTGATTATTTAGAAAATGTTAGGCAACAAAACTGTTTGCTGACAGTTGCTATCAGTTAAATAAAGTTAGAAAATAAGCAAAGTAGGATATGGCATAGATAGCTGTTACAGAAAGTTCGATAAAAAATCAAGCCAGCTAGTTGCCACAATGAGTTGTTTTCTTATTAGTAGGTACATGTAATCAAATTAATTGGTAGTCAATTTCTTTAAAAAATGCAAGGAGAGTTAGTGAAAATCAAAGAAGAAAAAACCCAGAATCGGAGTCGGCATGTTTTCGAACTACTCCGACTCCTTTACCCCAAAATCAGTCAGACTCCGACTCCGACTTCACAGCCCTGAATTTATAAATAATGTATGAGGAATTTTTCGTCAATTGGCTTGTCCATGTTACGGTTCCACGTTATGATAATTTGGTAATTTATTCGCTCATGTTATGACAATTTGTTCTGTAAAATGTTCTTAAAATTGGAATAGAAAAAGAACAAAATCGAATTTTTGAAAAGTCGCTACGAGGTGACCTCTCCTACGCTACAAACTAATTCTGTGCCAAATTTCATGAAAATGGGCCGAACGGTCTAGGCGCTATGCGCGTCACAGAGATCCTGACAAACAGAGATCCGGACAGAGAGATATCCAGATAGAGAGACTTTCAGCTTTATCATTAGTAAAGATATTTTGGGGCCCACTATGAGCATCTTCATTTACTCACTGCTCACTCACTCCGTTAGCCTCGAAAGGAACCACTCATAATCTATGTCACTATTTTTTTCACCATTTTTGAACCCCCTCCCCCCTTTTGTCCCAAAGTGTCACATTTCACATCCCCTCTCCCCTTTGTAACACATCGCACTTTTTTTCATTAACATATTCATATAGGCGTGATTTCACACCTGTCGTTTCTCCGTACCTCCTCCTTGTCACAAAACTGTCACAATTATGCAACCCTCTCCCCTACTCAAAAGTTACTTCATTTGGGGACAGAACAAAATGTCTGTTTTCCGATCTTAAGGGCTTTAATTTGATCCCTTTTAGTGAAAATTTATTTACAGTGTTTCATTTTACTACTCCAAAAATAACATTGAGTTCGCAAAATCTGGACAATTCAAATTTTATTCCTTTAAAAAAAAAAGATAGAGAAAGCTTTAATCACCAGATTTTTTTCGGAAAAATGAGAACGAAGTCCCAAGTCCCTTATTTTAAATTTTTTGTTCAAATAAAAAGTTTCAAAGTATGCAAAATAATGCTTCTTAAAAATGAAAAGTTTTTTTTTTTGCAATACCTCAACTACTTTCAGCTATAAACATTTTTGCATAGTTTGTTGTTTATTAATTCTCAGCAAATATCTTTAACTTGGGAATTGTTAAGCTAATCGTGACGTAGAAAAAACGTTTTCCTTAGGGCTTTGTTAAAGGTTTCAAATGAGGTACACCTGTAATTCAACTATTTTAAGGATGATGCAATGCATTAGTTAAGTAAAAATTGAGAGTTTTCTGTATGGAAAAGGAAGTTTAAATTATTGATTTGATCTTTAGTTATTAATTTGGCATTTAATATAAACTAAGGTTTTAAATATATTTCTAACAAAAAGAGATAATGTGCTTGAAAACATGAGTGTTAACAAGATTCTCTTAAAGTAGAAAAAAACTGAAAATTGCCTAAAATTGCACATGAGCAGTAAAAGTGTTGAGCTCATATTTTGGGGTTACAAGAATACCTTTTTTCACTTTAAAGTGATGCGAGATGAAAAGACATCTGACTAAAGCTTGTTTTTTTAATTCGTAGTTTCAATTCTTTTGTGTTGAGAAACTGACTGCTTGTAACCACGAAACATGTGTCTACAATCCTTTACGCTGCTTTTGATTTTTGGTATTTTGCACAAAAGTTAATTTTTCGTTGCAACATCAATATTGCAAAAAAAAAAAGAAGCTCAACTCTTCCATTCACTGCCATTGTACGTAAAAAAATGAGAGATACCAGTTGCACCTATGGTTTTCTATTATTTTTCATCCACGGTCTAATTGAATGGCTGTGAATTCAATTGAAAGGCTGAGTGACATGGGTGGGAATCGAAGAATTCGTTTCCGCTCTACTGTTCATCTTCCATTATTAATGTTGGAGTCGATGGACTGTAACCACTCAAATAAATCATAAATGCAGTTGATGGAGAATAAAAGAAAGCCTTTTCATTCACAAAATAGAGCATTGAGCATCATTACGTATCGGCTAAGTTTATTTCTTTACTTTATTTATTTCTTTTTTTTTCCTCCTAATTTTTGAGTGTCCTAGTTATCTTATATTATTTTGGAGCTAGTAAGAGAATCCCTCCCCCGCTCCTTGAAGTTCGGTTTTTTTTGTCTTACATAATTCAAAACTGAGCGTATGTACCTATCTATCTATCTATCTATGTGTCTATCTATCTATCTATCTATCTATCTATGTCCGAGTTACTTCTCCCGAACGCCAGTAAACTGACCATCGAACCAGGTATCGTTGGATTCGTAATTTTCCCATCTTTATGTTTGGCTCTTTAACATAATCCTCCGATAATAACTAGCGGAGACATAAATTAAAAACTATATAAATTAGGACACTTAGATTAAGACATAAAATCCAGTTTTCGAAGGCTTTCCTCCATTCAAATTATTATTTAGTGCTTCATTTGTAGCGTGAAGAAAATCATTGAGAAGAAAGATGTGTTGCCATTTTTTTCTCGAATATGAAGAAATAAAATTATGGCTTTTGTTTTAAGGATTTCCTGAAACGGGGGATTTAAAACGTTTCTTTTTTGATTATTTTTTCGCTAAATCTGTCGCAAATTTGCACTGCTTTTTTTTTCAATCCTGATTGTTGAACACGCGTCACTTGACATAACTTTTACTTTTGAAATGCACCGTGCAAAGCCGGACGACGCAGTTAGTCCAAGAAATAAAACTTGCTAAATAATTTACTTTTGCCTTCACTTCCAGTTTCTCATTCTGTTGTCTTTGGTTGATAGATAGCGAGTCAAGCGATTCATTGCTTTTTGAGGTGAGAGAGCCTTTGGTCTATAGCAGTGTCGTGATGCATTGGCTTGGAGTTAGTTTCCTTTGCTTTACCATTGGTAGATTGCGAACCACGTGATCTATTTATTATCTGTGTGACAAGAAATGGACCTTCACCCAGGCGATGTAGTTTTGCCGTCGCTTGGAGTTTTCTTTGATTTTAATTTTCTTTGTGATTGGTACGTAGCGACTTATATGATGTCAATGATGAAAATGTACTTATGCTAGCTTGCTGAATTTGTTGGCTGGACGACGTAGGTGGTTTGATGCTGACCTCGTATGCCTTTGGTCGAGCGATCTGAACTAACGGTCCATGGAATCAGTTAGTCGATTTTCAAGATGCAAAAAATTGACAGAGAAGTTGTCGCTTGATTTTGCGGCACATTAAAAATCCCTTTAGTATATATTTGGCTCAGGCACTCTCAAACTATTTCCATTTAATTCCTTGTGAAATTTTGGATCATGAAAGCCGACCATCTGGCTGGAAACTAGGCGTCAAAATCAAAATTATCTATGCCATTGACATCTGCACCTTTAGATGGCACGTGAAAGACTGTATGCCATATCGTGAGATCGCACTAGGTCGCAAAAAGTTAAAGTCTTCTACCCAGCCCCATTGGAAAAAAAAGTTTGCGGAATCTTCTAAACATTGTGTATGAATATGCATGATATGCAGAACTAGAATGTAATGATGTGGGGGAAGATTATATAAAGAAAAACAATATATAGAATTATTCTAACTTCAATGAGAATTCTGTTACTACTATTTGTATAGGAGTGTCCTTTTCTTAAGAATAATAGTGCTCAACCCAGAAATACCACGGATAACCCTCCAGAGCAAAAGCCTCTACCCACAAAAAAAGAAGGAAATACACCGACCTCCTCCTCCTCGCCCCCCCCCCCCCTCGGTGTGGCACACTGTGCACCATGACTTCCAGGATGCAGAGGTGTTTCTGGTGAACTCTCTAAAATGTGTAGACAAAGTTTGCCGGGAGAAATGAAATGTTTTTTTTTTTTTGAAAATAAAATTTGGTGGTAATGTCTTTTGCATAAACCTATTACAGCAGAAATGTTTTATTACTGAAAGCAACAGAAAACCATGTTATTTTTAATTGAAATCTAACAATAGTTTGATAATTTAAAAAGTGAAAAGTCTTTTTTTTTTGTATTGCTCTTCACTTATAATTTATGCAGAGCGCATGAGCAAATCCCCCTAATTTTGACACATGTTTTGCAAGCAACATTAATTACTTTATCTTAAATTTCTTTCATCAGCATGTCTCTTTCTTTCTTCTTTTCTAATTTTAATTTTTGTTCTTCGTTACATTTTCTGCTCTGCTGTGTTTCCGACTTTAAGACAGCAATAAACAATGAATGCTATTAAGGAACCTGCAAACACTGGATTAAAATGCATGCGTTTAGTAAAGTTCTTTAAAAAAAATCCCTCATTAAATATGCATGGCGTAGTGACAGAGCTGTAAAATTAAGTTCCCAGCAGCAGAGCTCTATATTGCCAAGGTAGAAATCCCGACGCTAACAGTTGTCATGGTAACATTGACGTCATCGTAGTACGCGATCAGAGAGAAAAATATTCATTCGTATCTGCCTCAGAATGCCCGGGTGAACCTCTCCAAAGCATAAGCATTTAATTTTACGTCTTGTAAGAAATAGAGTTTAATATTAAACACTTCTATCGGTTGAGAAAGGAAATAGAAGAATTGAGAACTGCGGTTGACATTTTGTTCTGTATGCATAAACAGAGAGATTGCAATGGCGATCATTTATATTGCACGCTATCTTACCATAGTTTCTCACCCAATTATTTATTAACAGTAAATTATCATTTTAGTTTTTTCCCCAGACTACCTATCCCAGATCTCTGCTTCAAAAAAAGTGAGGGGGGGGAGGCATATTGAATACCTCGGGAAAAGATATTGACAGCTCCACTGTTTGGTGGTTTTGTGAAATGTTTGCAAAAAATATAAATGTTATCTTTAGTACATAAAATACACCTCTAGATCAGTTGTTCCATCCGAAGACTGCAGTATCATGCTTTTTAGCACTCATCAGCCCGGAATAGGAAATAAGGAGGAGGAGTTGGAGGGAGGAACCTCTTAAAAGAGCCAAACAAACTGATATAGCAAATGTAGAATTAGCACACCAGAGGAGTGACCGCAGCAATAGTGCAGTTCAACTCAAAGATTGAAGGCAAAGCTAGGTATTTTGCAGTAAGTTACCGCCCTAAGCCAGGGCTAAGCAGAAATACATGAAATACACCGCCAGCTCAGTTGTTTCATCCGAGGACTGCAGTTTCGTGCTTATTAGCACTCATCAGCCCGGAATAGGAAGTAACTGAGCTGGAGGCGGAAAACCTCTTAAAGGAGTAAAGAGAGCCAAATAAACTGGTAGCTAATGTAGAATTAGCACACCAGAGGAGTGACCGCAGCAATGGTGCGATTCAACTCAAAGATTGAAGGCAAAGCTAGGTATTTTGCAGTAAGTTACCGCCCTAAAGCCAGGGCTAAGGTAGAAATAAATAAAATACGCCGCCAGCTCAGTTGTTCCATCCGAGGACTGCAGTTTTGTGCGTTTACCACTCATCAGCCCGGAATAGGAAATATCTTTAGTACTGTACAAAAACAAGACCTCTCCAAACATGATATCATGAAACATTAATAAAAAAGAATTAAAACTGGTTACTTTTCAGATACGGACTATACAGCTGTTTAATAACTTGAGGCACTATTTTGAAAGTAAAGTGTTTTTTTATTGCATGACTCGCATTATTTTCATTTTATAACGATTTCTTTTTTTGCCCAATACATTTTTTAAGTAGTATGAAAATGACATAGTAAATGCTTCCCCCCCCCCTTCCCAAGCAGTCCAAAAACTTGTAAATGTACTTTTTTTTTCACAATTAAATAGAAGATAATTCAAATACGTAATTGTTTAAGCAAAACATTATTTTGATTAAATAAAAAGTAATTTAAAATTATTTCGAAAAATTCTGGAATATTATTGCTCAAACAATACCATTATTTTTGTTCGAGTATATCGTTGTTCGCAATCGACACTTCTAAATCAATTATACTTTTAACAATACACAGCTCAACTACTGATTCTACATAGCATCTTTTCAGAGTTCTTCGATCATATTTTTTATACGAAATTTGGTTCATAAACGGTCATATCTAATGCAAATTAAACTCTCCAAATAACACCATCTCTGTTATAAAATAGTATTGCTTAAACGTTACAGTTAAATAACTGATCTTGCATATCATCATTTCAACGTCACGTTCCTCTATCAGATTGTTCTTGCAAAATTTTGTTAGAACAATATGTATGTCTATATATATCAAACGTTTAAATAACATTCATAATATCGGTAAGAAATACAGTCCATACTTTGAACAGTTTAGAACTTTTATCATTAATAGAAAATTAATCTTATGCTTCAATTTGACCCAAGTATTATCTTTTAAAGAAGAGCCTTAGTACTTTACCCTAAGAAAAAGTTTAGATGCATAGACATGTAGGTGATTTCGGGGCGAAGAGAAATAGCGGCGCAAAGTGAAATGGTGAAATATTTACTCCGATTTCAGTTCCACTTACCTTGTAATATTTTAACTATGAAGTAACATATGCAGTTATTTCAGTCAAGAAAAAATACCTCTGAATATTAAAATATATAAAAATACTGGCAATTTTCAAAATATGATACTCAAAATGTAATTTTTTTGCAAGTCAAAAATTATTTTGACATTATGAAATCATAAAGTTCTTGTTATTCAATTTTTAAACGTTATTTTGGACCTTTGAATATTCGGTGCGGAATTTATTTAGTAAATATTTAGCTTATTTGTATTTTTAATATTTTTCGCAATTTGTCAAGTGCATGCGCGACAAAGTGGATGGGGCAAAGTGAAATTTCATTTCGCGTAACTCGTTCAATAATTTACTAAATTACTTACTTATTCATTTATCAACTAATTTGTTTACATTCCTTCATTTAATAATTCTCTTATTAATTCATTCATTTGCTTATTTTCTCAGTCATTCACTATTTTATTCACTTATTTATATTTCCGCATGTATGGTTAATTTATTTATTTATTAGTTTATTGTTTTATTATCTTTTCATTGCTTCAACTTTATTTTTATTTTTATTTTCTTATTATTTTTTTTTTTTTTAATTTTTTTCACAATCGAATGGGAAGTATATCATTCGAAAAATATTTCATTTTTCACTTAGCCCCATTAAAAAAAAGTGAAAAAAAAATCACTTTTTTTAAGGAACAATTTTATTGCCAAATACAAAAAAAAAAATGTTTCAATGCAAAATTTATTTTAAAATACAATGTTCTTTTTAAATGTAATGCAATTTTCAAGACAAATTTCCAACTTATTCATTTTGAAAAAGCTCAGTCATCTTAACTATTTCATTTTGCCCCATTAAAAAAAAAGTGAAAAATTTCCACGTTTTTTTGAAGGAACAATTTTATTGCCAAATATAAAAAATAATGTTTTAATGCAAAAGTTATTGTAAAATACAATGTTCTTTCTGAATGTACTGCAATTTTCAAGACAAATTTCTAATTTGTTCATTTTGAAAAAGCTCAGCCGCGTTAACTATTTCATTTTGCCTTGCATTTTCCAATATTAAGAAAAAAAAAAACATTGTACCCAAGTTAGAGACCTTCCACCGTAACTTGGGACGCTTAGAGCTCTGATTTTTTCCCCATGTAAACAGCAATAAATGATAACTTGGGATAATTATTCATGTTTTGCTTCCGCAATCCTCTCCAAATTTGGAAGAATAAAAGTATTTAGTGATCCCAAATATTTCGTTATGCAACTGATTCCTTAGAACTTCATGTTTCTCATTTAACACCTTTTCACATTCATTTTCATCTCTTCATCATGCGTGAAATCACAACAAGTAAATTGGTTTCATCTATACTTTGACACATTTCATTAGTAGAACTAACCTTTGAACTGGAAATTTGCTTTGGAAAAATAGTTTTGCTCATTGACGAATTCCGATTTTGTGAAACTTTCATTCTAGTAACGGTACGACACATTTACTGTCTGACCACGGATTGTATGGAAAGACAATTAGCCATTTTACAGCCGGAAATGGACGAATCTATTTTTTTTTCATCGGTGTCAGCTTTTGCAGAAGCAGAGTCTCATTCAAATGAGCAAAATACGGGCATCAAATCTTTAATTTTCCCCCTCATTCAGATAGATTCGTCTTATCTGGACGTTTGAAAATTCTATGCAACCAGTGGTTGGGCAGTATTGTCATCAGAATAGTCATTATTAAAAATTAAAAAAAAAAACTTTTTTCCTCAATATAATTATTGCAATTTATTTACTCAATATTCCCCGCATACACTTTTTCGTCTTACACCCTAAACTTGGAAGTGTCCCAAGTTTGGAGCATATCTGCAGTTTCTCAAATTTATGAATAAATAAGTTAATCTGAATTAGTAAAGTTTAAATGAATATTCACAAATAAGGCACAAATACATAGCGGAGAAGCAGTATCACAAAAATTCAAACAGATGCTACTCTTTTAACGTACGGAACTAAATTTATTCACATACTTAGAAATCTTACATTTTGTCGAAATTTTCAAAATACTTAACCATACTTACGTACACAACTTACCCATAAAGTTGAAGCGTCAAAGCTAACCTTACGTAATCTCAAAAGGTAACTACTCATTTATCCTGTAACACCTTTATTTCTGACTGGTGGGTATACTGATAGGTGAACAAGCCCTCAAAATAATAATTTTCAAAATATCCCAAGTCAGGGTCCGCAAGTATGGGCATTTCACTGTAAAGTTTTTTAAAAAGATTATCTTCCTGAAATGCATTATTTTTTTAATATTATTATTCATGCACCATGCAAATTAAAAAGTATATTTTATGTATTATTAATTAATGTATTTATTATTGTGTGCGTTATTTATTTTTTTATGCATTATATTTTCCATTGTGAGGCAGTTCCATAAACTTATTCGAAGACTCAAATAACTTGGCTCAAAAATTGCATTTACTTTGTCAACACAGGCACTTTCCATCGCAACAAAAATCTCTAAATTCAAAATTTTCTCTTATATGTGAGTCAATCTCCTGAAAAAACACATTTCCCCCCTCTTTTAAAAAATTCGATTTTCTGACGTCACAGTTTCATCCAGATCAGTGAAATATGACAATGACAAAAATAAAACGCCGCTCGTGACACTTTTTTTTTGCTCAAGTGAAGCCTTGAGGTTGCGTCGAAGAAGTTCCCAGTCAAGTGCAAAGCACATAATCTTGTTCTGTCAGAGTTGTGCCCAAAGGCGGAAAGAAATAAAGTAAATAAAAGTAGAAAACAGAATTTATATACCTGTTTCATTCCCTTTAGGTTTAAAAGAAAAAATGGAAAGTTTATACCTGAAATCTTCACGCTTTTAGGGAAAGTTTATCTGAAAAGTAAACAATTCTGTTTACGCTTAATTATTTTTTTAAAAGTAATTTGTTAATGTGGCAATGAAAAGATAAAAATAATTTTCACTTGCTAAGGAATATGATTATGTTAGATGGATATCAACTGGTGCCCTGAGCCGCGTTTAGAAAACAGGTATAAGATAAGCGAGATTTGATGTAGCGTTCATTTGATGTAGCGTTTTGTATAAAGGATATTGCCTTTAATTGTGTGTACGTGTTTAATAATAGGCATCCTCGATGCATTAGTAATTTATAAACTTGTAAGACAATTTTGGGCAGAAGCTTTTGTCTTACTTTACAGACATCTTTTATTTAACAGAGAAAATATTTCAATTTAATTCATTTCCAATAAAGCAAAAGGTTTCGATCGCAAAAAAATTAAATAGTTTTTTTTTTAGTTTTAAGAATAAAAATAAATAAATAACGAAACAAACAAAGGGACTAAAATGTGTAACTATGGTAACAGCGAAAAATTAATATCCGTTTCGAAGATGAATTCCATTCACCGTCGATTTTTTATTTTATTCTCGAGCTCAATCATTTAGAATCGTTTGGCATGCTTAAGATAAGCCTCTGATTCCGTTTTTCTAAAAACAATTCTCATAGGTCTCCTACCTCTCGTAGAAACTTCGAACAAGCTTCATCTCCAAGTTTTCAAATGACATAAAATTTTAAAATGGGTGTAAAGTATTTCTCCCCCATATAATCAAATTTATGTGACAAATGAATGAAAATTTGGAATAGAAGGAGAACGAAGTCGAATTCTCGAAAAAACACTTCAAGGTGCACATCCTCATGCTGCAAACTAATTTTGTGTCATATTTCAAGAAAATAGATCGAACCTTTTTGACCCTACATGCGTAACAGACAGTCAGAAAAACTTTCAGCTTTATTATTAGTAGATAGGAGGTAGGAAGTTTTCCTTCCTTGCTTAAGACGCAAAGCTAGACATTTTTTCACCATAGAAAGAACAATGCAAGAGCAATGTTTCAAAAATGTTCTGAACATAATTCCTTAAAAACAAAGAAAATAAAAGCAGACGACTTTTGATTTAGATCGCAAAAATAAAGTGAATTTTTTAAAATGTTAAGAATGAAGATAAAAAAAAGAAAGAACACAAAAAAACATAGTAACATAGCAAAAAATTAATTTCCGTCTCAAAAATGAATTTATTTATCTTTGATTTTTAATTTTATTCTCTCAATTATTTAGAATCGTTTGACTTGCTTATGGCAATCGGCCTTGGGTTCTGGTTTTCTTAAAATTATTCTTACAGCTTTCCTAATAATGCTACTAAAAATTTCGAGTAATCTTCATCTTATGTAGAAAGTTTCAAGCTTTCGCATTATTTAAAACTAAAAAATATGTATAAAATATTTCTTCCCCATATTAACAAGTTTATGTGAAAAATTAGCTTAATGGAATAGAAAAAGAACAAAATCGAATTTTAGAAAAAATGCTTTTAGGTGCACAACCGCATGTTACGAACTCATTTTCACACCAAAAAAAAAAAAAAAAAAAGAACAAACTAATTTTCAGGCAAATTTCATAAAAATCGACTAAACGGTCTTGACCCTATAATCGTCTCTGACATTCAAACATCCAGACATTCCGACAATTATACGTCCGGACAGACATCCAGACAAACTTTCTACCTTATTATTAGTAAAGTAAAAAAAAGAATGAAATTATGGTGACAAAATTTTGGAATCATTGTTTGATAGGAAAACATTAATAGTATTGAAGAAAATTTAATTTTATTCGTAACATTAGTAACAAAAGTATAAAAAATCAAAACGAAAAGTATATAAATTATAAACAGTCTCCCCTAATAATTTATACTATACTAGCGCCGCCCGCACGGTTTTTCCCGTGGTAGAAAATGAAATGGTCAATTGGTTCGCCTGTATATTTACAAATAATGGATGATGAATTTCTCGCCAATTTGCTATGTTCATTTGCTCGTCCAGGTTATGGAAATTTACTCGTCTATGTTATGATAATTTGCTTATTAAAATGAGCTTAAAATTGGAAAAGAAAAAGAACAAAATCGAATTTTCGAAAAATCGCTTCAAGATGCTCACCTCTATGCTACGAACTAATATTGTGCCAAATTTCATGAAAATTGGCCGAGCGGTCTAGGCGCTATATGTATGCGCGTAACAGACATCCAGAGATACTGAGATCCAGAAATCCAGACATATAGACTTTCAGCTTGATTATTAGTAAAGACTATACGGTAAAACATTTTGATCCTTTGTAATTCTGTAACACTGAATTGGTTCACTTTTACGTTAATTTTGTGTTCCTAAAGTCAGTGGCGTCACTACGAGGAGACAGTCCGCCCCGGATGTCACCCGTCTGGGGGGTGGCACCCTGAGTGGAATTGCAAGTTTTTGAAAAATATGAAGCAAAAATGCATTTTTAAGACGACAAATTTGAAAATTTTTCGGAAGGTAAACCCCTGGACCCATCACTTAAATCTGCTTTTCGTAAATTACAGACTTAAAATTTCGTTATAACACAAATGTAGTTTCTGAATTGAATGAATTTCATGTTTTGAGATTTTTTTTCTTTTGTGTGGGAGGGGGGGTGACACCAAAAATTGACGCCCCGGGGGTCACCCATGCTAGGTACGCCACTGTTAGTTATAAATTATTATTTTACTTCTTTTAAGAATTGTATTGTTTTACAACATTCGGTCTTTCATTTCATATATTTCTATAGTCAAGATTTATACAGCTTTTGCAATAAATTGATATATAGCATTTAAAGAACATTATTGTTGTTTCTTTCTTGAAAATTTTGAAAAACGGTATTCTGGTATCAAGTTTCAAACAGTATCCGGAATTGGATTTTTGGTCCAGTACTGCAATCAATATTTGCAATAGAATCTTTTACGTTTTGAATTAAATTCATTTTGATTCCGTCAATCAACCTCGAAACTTCATCAAAGTTAAATCTACAAGTACGCATAGCAGACTCACATTTTACGCTGGTTAATTTTATGCGGTTTCGATTATACGCGGTTTAAGATTTGAACTCTTTATTTTTTTTTTACGCGAATAAGTTTTGAGTTTACCCGAAAGCAAAATTGCAAACAGAAAGTTCTCCCCTCTTTCCAAGTTCATAACTTTTGAGATCGCTGACACTATGCAATGAACAGAGTTTTAGCGTGTTAATAAGCGATCTTGGGTCACTGAAGGTTTTTTTTTCTTTTTGTGGTTGGTTCCAGAGCTCTAGAAAGAGCTTTTTGAAGTGACGAAGGAGGACAAAATCAACGAGGATACCGACACTGATGACCATGGACGGATACAAGGGAGGGGGATGGGGGCGATCGCCCCTCCCTTGAGAGGATCTACTGGCATTTTTTTGGCATTGAAGTTCCAAAATTATTTTTAAACAGTCTGCAAAGAATTTAAGAGAGCTCTCAACAGGAAATGTTTCGGAATATTTCAAACTTGAGGTCTTAAAAACGCGACTTTAAACCATCTTTGGTGACGTTAGAGGAAGAATTGAGATTCAAGCCCTTTCCTCCGCTAATTTTTCGAAACTGTAGTTACCGAAATGTAATTTTAAACTTTATTCGATTATGTCAGGGATAGAAGGTCTTCAAACTGTAAAAAATTTTCAAAATTGAAGTTCTAAAAGCGAAATTTCGCCCCTCCCTTGAACTCCTGGATTCGTCCTTGCTGATGACACACAATAAAAAACTTTCGCTTTGAAAGATTTGAACCATTCCTTGACGGTGGATAATGATCTTCCTGATTTTGTTGCTGAAGGAATATTACACCCTGGACATGAAGGGAGAAATGGATGCGTAAATTCACTATAAATAAATACAGAAAGAAAATACAATCGACTGCCAACATACATTCATAATCAACTACTTTTACAAAAAGTAAATTTTTTCGGCTTTTTTTCAATGCACTTTAAGCATACATATCGAAAAAATTAACGAATTCAATTTATTATATATTTATCTATAAGTAGAATGAAGAGTATTTTTTGTAACCACTGGAAAGAAACCCTTATTTTAACACCAATGTTAGGTCTTAATTAACGCGATTTTGATTTATGCGGCGCTTTTGGGGACCGTAATCCCCGCGTAAAACATTTTTTGGTATTGTTGGTTTTTTCGAGAAAAAGGTTTGAAATTCGTCTGTTGGTGTTTATGTTATTTTAATTTATATATTTATTTTATTTTATTTATTTATTTATTTTTTTTTTTTTTTGAATTTTTCAACAAGGTCAGTTGGGGTAAGTGCGGTCTTGGGGCAAGTGCGGCTTAGGTTAATAATCAGAAACCGGGAATATCTGCAAGGCTGCTGCCATCTGGGTAGCTTGGTAAACGTTATTACTTTGCACTGCGTGCGTTAGATCGCGCTACTTGAATGGTATCTCTACTCCCTCCCTGGTTTCCTAACTTTTCTCATTCCCACTACAGTGCCATGTTGTTATGGTTCGAGAAATCATCGTTTCTTCTGTTGCTGTTCTCACTTTTTCGTGCCTCCAAAACGTAAGTACAGCTATTTCATGTCTGCTTTTCGTAATTTTGAAGCTGAGATTTATTATTTTTTACTTTCAAATCAATTAATTTTAGGGCTGCACTTGCCCCAGAAAATTATACGACTGGGAAAGTGCGGCCCGAAAAAAAGGGGCAAGTGCAGCCTCGCATTTTTTGGGGCTGCACTTTCCCATTAATCTGGCAATGTTATTTCATGACAGATATAATTTGTTCGCAACGATTTAATGAATAAATGTAATTAATTTGTAATTCTTTCGAAATTATTCGAGGAGGAAGAAAGTGATGATAATGAAAATATGAGTTTAAGGGAAGATTTACATGATGAAATGACAGTCGAAGAAATGATTGCCACAGAGCAAAAACAGCAAGAAGATATCATTCAGTAGGGAAGGCATCCAACGGAGAGAAAGGTTTCTTGTGAGATTTTCTACAAAAAAGATGACTAAACATTTTGTAGGACAAATTACTAATATAAATAATGATAATTTCCCTGAAATTAAATTTTTAAAGTTAAAAGCGGCTGGAAATTATAGCACTGTGTTTAGTTATCCTTCAAGAGACGACGCTAGCGAGATCCAAGACGACGACATTGCATCAATCCTTCCAAATCCCTCTTCAGATCGTAGAGGAAATTTGATTTCAAGTAACGTTTTCAGAATATAATATAAATTAAATTGTTAATTACTATACTTATTTATTGTTAATTACTATACTAATTTTACGTATACAAAAAAATATGTTCAAGTTCGCCAAAGACATGTTACTTTTTATCAGTTGTATAGTTACCTTTTGTATTATTAAGTTAATATTTTATAAGTTCGTTGATATTCAAGTTTTAAAGATTATTCCTTGGTATGCAAGTTTTGTTTTTGTTTTTTTAAGCTTATTAGCATAATAAAAGTTATATTTCATGTTCCTTATTTAATTTAAAATAAAAACTTCATAATTTTGTTTAATAATCCATTGTTCCTTGAACGTTCTTCATTTTACATTGACAGGTTTCGTTAGGAAAAATGTAATAACTTCCCAATGAATAGATGAAAATTAAAAACAAAAAATCGTTTTTAATCAGGAAAAAATACTCGATTGATTACACTAGCCCCTTATTTTCTCAAACGGTTTAAAAAAAAAATCAGATAGGTGATCCTCTTACCCCACTTTTATTGAGAAAGTGCGGCCCTAGAGCACAATAGTTTAAAATGTTTTTTTTTTTTTTTTTCAACTTTTTTACCTGCAATGAAACAGAATCATGTCTCGGGAAACACACTAAAACAGGTAACATACGAAATAAAAATTAAAAAATTTGTATCAAGTCTTGTAATATCTAGGCCTTAATAAAGCCGAACTGTACAACTTAAAGACTGCACTCCCCCCAACTCACCTTATATATCCTTCAGATAGCTAGATCAAAAAAGCTTTTCTGCACATATTCTTCGTCAAGAGTTCTTTCCAACAAAGTTTTTTGGAAGCAAATCCACATTTAAGTACGGTATCAATAGTTGCCTAATTTCATCCGAAGGCACTAATGTTCAGTATTTTTTAACTGTTCAAAATTAAACAAAAAAAGAATGTCAATCAAAAACATCTTTCCTTTATACATGCTCTTCATTAAGACTTTTCCATCGAAGTTTTTTTGAAGAAAATCCACCTTAAGTTCACTTTATATTTGCCTTAAATTTCCTGTATGCTCTAATCTTGAGTGTAAAAATCATTTACAATATGTATTGATCTATTTATTTATTTCCCTTTTCTTTCTTTCTTTCTTTTTTTTTTTTTTGCTTTGAATGATATTTTTAACATGCATCAAGCCTTCTTTCATGGTTTAATTTTTTTTTTGCTTTCGAAGAAAGTAGGCTGTAAAAAAAACGAAAAAAGAAAATTGAAAAAAGAAATATTTTTAGGAATTATTTAAATCGCTTTGAATTGAAAGGCCCAATAAGTAAACTTCTGAACATCATAAATGATAAGCAAATATAAGAAGGAATTTGTTCTATCGTTTCGTAACACACACACACACACACACACACACACACACACACACATATATATATATATATATATATATATATATATATATATATATATATATATATATATATATATATATATATATATATATAACACTCCAAAAATAGTCTCTTAAGACGTTCTATTTAAGTGAAAAAATTAGTGAGATCAAAATTAAAACGAGTACAAATGTAACGAAATATCCGTTTTAACGAAATAAATTTTCAGTCCTGGCTTAATTTCTTATTTGCTATTCCAGAAAAACAAATTTAATTTTGAAACATGGATTTATTATGAATGATTGGACATTCGCTTTTTTACTTAAAAGCCTCGAAACTTCAAAGCGTATGCCTGACAACTTGCCAAGGTAAGAGATGCCAAGGCGAAAAGTACAATAAACAAACGTTCTTCAACACGATTTATGAACGGCAGGAAGATTTCCTAACCATAACACACCTGTTGCGCATCGTTAAACAGATTATCTCAAGATTATTTCGATGGTTTTAGTCTGTACTAACCCCTTTGCTAACTTCAAATGATACAATTGAAACTTCAAGCTTTTGTTAACAGAAGATACACATATTAACATATGTGTATCTTCTTCGTACCGTATAACACATTCATTACTAGCAAACTTATATTTTGGGTATTTTATGCATGTAGATATTTAAAGCAAGATTTGAGTTTCCAAAGCTTCAGATGAATGAATTGGTTACTTTACAATCCGTCGCAAAATAATATTTGCCTTCTGAAATTAAAGATTATTGCAAAAAAGAGAGTTCCACTGAATGTTTCA
Organism: Uloborus diversus; assembly: GCF_026930045.1. Taxonomy (NCBI): domain Eukaryota; kingdom Metazoa; phylum Arthropoda; class Arachnida; order Araneae; family Uloboridae; genus Uloborus; species Uloborus diversus. The sequence continues at coordinate 151,583,975 of NC_072734.1, read as the reverse complement.
TGTCTGAGGTGCCCCGCGCGGAACCCATCGGATCTAACACAAAAACTGTATGGCAATCAGTGGCGGTTCTAGCCGATTATTTTGAGAGGAGCCATCCGAAATTTTAAGACAAACTCCCCATTCTTTTTTTTTTAATGAAGTTTTAAAAACTCAATTTTAGGCTGTTTTTGATGATGTAAGAAAAGTTTGGGTGCTAACCTCTAAATACTTTTTAAAAATGAAGATAAGAAGCCAAAATATTCTGCCGTTTTATATTGAGAAATTAGGAGAGTTGGTGCTGTGCTAGCTCTTCTGCTGTCGAACCTAAAAATACATCTTTAGGCAGTATTTGCTGACATTAAAGGGGGACTGAGGAGGGTGCTTAGAATATCCCTTTCCTGGAAATTGTTTGCCATTGAGGATCTAAAAATCCAATTTTGAGCTATTTTTGGATGTATTCGAGAAAGGGTTGGAAGATGCGTGAGCTCTCTCTCCAAAACCTCATTCTAAAGCTATTATTACGATATTAACCGAAGGGGGGGGGGGAATCTGTATGAAATCGTGCCTTTTAAGCCGCTTTTAATAAAGTTAAGGGATAAGGGCTGGGTAATGTAATCTCCGTTGAAAAAATTTCCAAATCGAAGTCCTAAAATTCAATTTTTGGTTACCTTTCGTGGCATTTGTGTAGGAGCATGGGAAAAGGGGGCTCTCTCCTCGAAAAGTTTTTAAGCCAGAAAAACGCTTATTTCGGTTCGTTTTTGTCTCGTAAGCAATAGGTGCACCCTGAGGACAGCAGCATTTAGAGATCGTCGAATTGTCTGCAGTTTGGAATCAAGAAATAATGTAAACGATGGAGCAAAATTTTGAAAATAAATAGTTCTATTTCGAGGGGAGAGGGATATAATATCTCTCCAAATTAAAACAAAAATTTCTTTTAAAGTAAAACACATCTGTTAAATTTTGTTATCTTATCTAAATATTTTCTTTCTTTTTTTTTCTTCCGAAAAAAAAAATTCCGAAACTCACAAGGTTTAGGGAGGGGACATGACTCCCTTGGCCCACCTCTAGATCCGCCCCCATATTTCTTGGTTTACACCCCCAATCTTTTTTCCCCTGTTTGTGTTTTTATTTATCGTAAAAGAGTAGTTCTTTAAAAATTTGTTTCATACATTTGTTTACTTTCCTGGATGAAATTTGAAGTAAAAACATGTGATTTTTGAACGTGCTGCCATCTACTAAAAGTCATATAAAATAATCATATTAATGAAAGAATTTCAAAATTGCTGAAAATCATGCCGGTCATTTCTAATTTTTCCAGAAGAGATGGGGGGGGGGGGGGGTTAAAGGCTTTTTACCGCATTGCAAATTGAACTAAGAAACAACCAGAAGCATGTCAATAGATTGATTTCTCAAAGCCTACAATGCATGGGAAGGAGGGCAATTGCCTCCTCCTGATCCCAAAATGACGGATCTGTTAAAAACATAATAAAAACTGTGTAAATATAAAATAGTGCTTGCTTAAAATTGCTCCTGAATGTTTTCCTGAATTATATTGAGCATAAAGTGAAAAAACTATTGGGATTGTGAATTTGAACGAGTATACAACTGTTAAGCTATTAAGAAATATTTTAAAGAAGGGGGACAAGCAAACACAATGTGCTGAAAAATTAAAGTTGTTCAAGAAGGCTAGACGTTTGAAGATAGAGCTTTTAAATTTTCTGTTAAAAGAGCTTCATTTTTCCAATCTTAGCGTTTGTCCGGGAGCTTAGAATTTATCATAATATTCAAGAAACGCTCATAGATGGCAGCACCAATGAGCTCGGATACCTCTATAGCTGCGGAGTCTGAGAAAAATGACCGGCTCCGACTTCAACTGGGAATTTTACAGAGCCTCTGACTCTGACTAATTTCTCCGAAATCAGTCCAACTCCAACTCCGACTTTGACTCCACAAGCACTGTCAGAGTTCTAGACCTTGTAGGAAAATGACCGACTCCAACTCATGACATGTTCATTAAAAGATCTGCTCCCAACAATCTGCTTTCTTATCATTATTAAATTCAAGCAAACATTAAATATGCATTTAAAAAAATCTAATTTTATAACTACTAACGTCTCGGATTGTAAAATAACTTTAAGAGCATTTATTTGTGCTTTTGATTACCGCATTTTTAAAAATACGGCATTTTTTTGTGAAACCTTTTGCTGTCTGTTACATTTTGTTGGACAAGAAAATACAGCGAAAATATAAAACAACTCAGAGCTTGATCATATGAAATGCGTACTTTGTCGAAAGAAAACTTGTTGAGAAAAAAAAACTTATTTTACAGAGCTTTTACTTTGCATCCGGTGAAGTTAGATGTTCATTTACAATTTTTACATTTTAAAAGCGCGCTTAAGAGCAGTCTGGAAAATGTTCTTCCAGCTATGAAAAATTTCTTAAAAGATGTCAGCACGTGGATGCCCTGATCTTACATTTTTGGAGGGGGGGGGGATGATCTCAATTTAACAAATGAATTTTATCGAATAATAATCCACGATCTTACACATCAATAGAGAAGAAACGATAGCCATTCCTGAAATCCATTTCTTCAGATGATTGAAAATCTATAATGTTAATAAATTTTTTTGATAAGAAACAAGTCTATGGCATGGTACAATAAATTAATGACAAAAGCACAGTATATTTTTTATACGATTTACCAGCCGTCCTATTCATAAATTTGTTGAATCATCAGAAAAATATTGTTGAGTAAGGAATTTTTGGAAATTCACATAGACCTCCCATCCGGGCACCACTGCCTTATCATTTGAGTCAAAGTTTTAAAGTTTTTTACGGCAAATTATGTTATAAACTTTTATTACTTTTTCTTTTCTTTTCTCTGCACCACTGCCTACCTGTTGGCATGACGTTTTAGGATTTTGAAATACGGCATTCACCGTACGGCTCGTAATAGGTGGCAGTCGATCGTTGGAAAGAATGCGCTAAAGTCCATCGATGGGAGTTAAATTAGATTGGAAGTTTCTTTGTTTTTGCAATCCAGTCTTTTTGGTCCAGTCCAGGAGCTCGAGCAGCCCCTGTTCATGTACCTAGAAATGGGAACTTGGAGAACTTTGTGACCACAAAAGTTTTAACGTGCACCAGTCGCCATTAGCGAACACGAGGTTTTTTAAACGGCTTGTATGAAGCTCGCAATCCTCCTGCCAGGAGCTCAGCGCTTTACCAGTAGTGCCCCAAAATTCCAACTGGTTGGATATAATTAATAGTCAGAAGTAGGGACTAGGATTATCCACTCTCCTTAAAAGATTTCCATGTGCTGTTTGCTCGAATTAAAAAATTTTATAGTTCAATGTGTTTAAAGAAATGTCCGGTTATTGACATATTAATTACACATAGACCGTGATCTTATTAAAATAAACAATGAAAACATTCAGATTTTTTTTTTTTTTTTTTTGAAATTCATTCTTTCGTGCTTAATGAATGGCTTTTTAAGCGATAGAAATTATGACCACTAGTGACATATTTCCAAATGAATGAACCTCCTCCTAATTATTCTTGCTTTTGACCAGCTTTTTCGTTTTCAGTATCTTACAACTTTTGTAATTCTACATAATAAACTAGCTTTTATCACAATGGAAAAGAAACCATACATTGTATGAAAGGCATGGTACTATAAAAAGCGAGGTGTACATTTTATAAATAAAAAAGAAAAAGTTCAAAAATAATAATTAATCTTTCCTTCTATTGTGAAGGGAAAAAATGCTTTTGTTTACTTTGTCTCTTATTTGTATCTATGATTAAGTATGTTATGCACTCGTCATTAAAAAAAAGTTATCACTGTTGTGTAAATGGCATTACCTGCGAAAAAAAAGTCATTTATACAATTAGGCTGGAAGCTTCATATTCGGGAGTTTTTTCTTTTCTCTTTAATTCCTACTATAAGCTTGAAATTTCCGTATATTGCTCATTTGGAAGAAAAGTGCCCCAATACGAAGAAATGAAATTTTACAGGATAAGCGTTTGAAGTAAAACTCTTCAGGCAATTTGCATTAAGTAAGTTTGCTGTGCTTTCGAGTGGTTAATACTGAAACAAAAACTCTGTCATTATTTTCTAAAGAAGATAACGTCTGTTGAAGTTCTTTAAGAGAAAGAAAATTAAAAATATCGTACTGTGGCACTCTTCTTCCAAACGAGCGATATGTATTTATGTACTACATATCTAATTTAAATCTTGCAACTTTTGAAATGTAGAATGCGACCTCATACCCGATTACATGCACTATTCTGTAATCCCATTAATTAATTAACTATTTATTATTAGTTTATTCCAATTGTAATCAACATTTTTGCATAAATCTTCTAAAATGAGGACGGAAAAATGTTCGCAAAAATTAGAATAAAACATAAACATTGGAGCAAGTTTTATCTTGATTTTTCTGCATCAGATAAAATTTGTTCGTATGGCTATTGTACGCTTTTATTCATAAACAGATATGTAAGCACAATTCCATTTTGATAAATCTAACATTTCTTACATAAAAAACATCCTTTAAAAATTAAGAATACGTTAGATTCTTGACTTATTGTATTAACTTTATGAAGGATATAAACTGTACTTCTATACAATTCAATTACGTTTTGAAGAATTTCAGAAACTTTTTAAAAATGATATTTTTGGTTTAGTAACGAACGTATTTTATAAGTTTCGTCAAGTCCGTTACTGAACAAATGATATAATTTAAATATTTCTTATACGAAAATTCAAGATTTAATTACATTACTTGAAATAGAGTTCATAAAGTTCAAGCAGTGAAACATGAATACAATATATTGGGAGTATTTGTAGACTATTTTCGGCAACAAATATGTGTCTGATTCTCCTGTAAATAAAAGTTGAAGTTAAATAAACAACTTTGTAAAGTCAAATCTGCAAAAAAAAAAAAAAAAAATCAGACACGGGAGCTTCAGTGCTTGAGGTTTGAGGGAATCCTCTTTTCTATGGGTTCTCTGGACCCCCATAGTCCAGGGGTCTCCATAGAAAAAACCCATCTGTTCTATGAGTTTTTACTATAGGGCGACTTTTCGTCTTTTAGCTCAAACCTTTTTGGTTTGAGATAACGGATGGAAAGTCCCCCGGCAAAAGCAAACTTTTATTTAAGATAGGTAAAAACTTTTGCATCATGCAGCATATTTTTAAAATATATTTTAGATGTAGTTCAATCGATATTAACCGATTGTACTTCAATAACTTCAGTAGCAAACACAAACTAGCTTTTTTTACTTATTTGTGAATGGAACGTTTAAGTTTGATCAACATCGTGTGGAATGAAGTTTTACTCTTTCATATTTATTTTGTTTTTACAATTATTGTAGAATTTTGTGAATGATTTGTTTGTATTTCAAATTCTTTCTTTTTTTTTAAATGTGTATAATTTATCAATTATGTTACAGACCTGTCATTTCAACTTCTTTCAGTCCGTCTTCTGCTATCCGTCATAACACCCTTGCTTCTGCACTATTATTCGATGGTTGAAAACAAAAAGTTCTGCTCAAAATTGAAGCGCTTTTAAAAGTGATTATTCTGGTATAATTAGAACCTACAAAATACATTTTACCTTAGGTCCAAGGGTACATATTAATTATTACCAAAAATATGTTGATGTTATTTGTAATACTGATTTCCTATGGTACTGTTGGGAACGGGTGCCACCTCTTTGCAGTAAAATAGACACCACAAGTACGTCACTCACAATTTGCATTCACCCAATAAGCAAATCTTAATAAAATATCACGTGTTAACCTTTTTCACGGTTAACACGTGACCTTTTTATAAAGGTTACATTGTTTTCATTCTCCCTTAAAAATGCATCTTCACAATTCATGTAGGCGTGAAGTGGGTACAGTGAGAGAGGGAAAACAATGAGATAACAGCAATTAATTTCCTGTTTGGATATTTCTAGCATGGTTAAACCTTTGAAAAGTTTACTTTTTTTACTTTTGTTGTTGAAAAGTTTACTACATACTGTGAACAATGTTATATAGTTAAAAACTGAGCGTATGTATCTATGTATGTAACTATGCATGTAACAACTATGTATGTCCAAGTTACTTCTCCCGAACGCCAATAAATTGACCATCAAGCCAGGTATCGATGGATTTCTAATTCCCGTCTTTATGTTTGGCTATTTAACATAATCCTTCGACAATTATTAGCGGAAATATAAATTGAAAACTATTAAAAATGACACTTAGATTTTGGCATAAAATCCCTATTTTTCGAAGGCTTTCCTCTATTCAAATTATTATTGAGTGCTTCATCTCAGCTGTCCGCAACAATACTTTTATTAAAATTTATAGCGGTGAAGAAAATCATTGAGACGAAAGATATGTTGCCATTTTTGTTTCTTGAATATGACTAAATAAAATTTATGCTTTTGTTTTAAAGTCTTTTCCTGTAATCGGAGAATTTAAAATGTTTCCTTTTTGGTTATTTTTCCGCAATCTGCCGCAAATTTTACAGACTTTTTTTTTTTTTTTTTTTTTTGTTCAAGCCTGATTGTTGAACACGCGTCACTTGACATAACTTTTATTTTCGAGGTGGACCGTGCAAAGCCGGTTGACGCTGCTGGTGTTATGAAAAAAAAGTTGCTTTCAACTGTCATGTAAGAAAAATAACTATGTTGTCATAATTTGAACCGATAGAAGTAAAACATTGCCATTGTTTGTTTCACACTGTTTCTAAACTGTTAGATTAACTTTGCAGTCTGGTGCTTTTAATCTTACACTAGCCTATTAAGTAAAGCAGTAGAATAACGTTGGTAATTTTCTTTGTCTGAGAATGGCAGCTATTGCGTTTATATTTTGCAATGAGAGAAAAGTGAGACAGGAACAGTGAATCACCATTAATTCGTTGCTCACTGCTCCCACAGTAATTTTATAATAAAAGTGGAGAAATTTGCATTGAATTAAATTTAATTACAACTAGTCTGTTGATGCAAATAATTATGAAGTAAGTTTGAAAAAACCCTGCCTCAACAAAACAAGGATGCTTGAATGCAATTATGACTTTTATAGCTAACATAATATCGCATTAATATTTCCATGCCTACTTACTCTGTAGAAATCAATTTTTTATGGTTTCATTGCAATATGCTAAATTTAATTATAATTCTAAACATTTCAAATTTTAACATGTTAAAAAAGGAAGACCGATCAGATATTTGAAAGATTTTCTAAAACAGACTGGGAAGAAGCGGTTGTATTAGTAATAAACAAGGCTAGAGTGAAAGCATTCCATCTATGTCTGTTACATCACAAGGTGACAATTAAGCCAATTTACTAATCCAGAATCATCTAAATCATTCTATCCTAGTCCCAAGCAAATACGCGGTAGATGTTACTAATGTGTGTCGAGACGTCGTCCATCCGATCGCTGGTGAGACGACAGGAAATTTGCCTTACCAAAAGCAATAGCTCGTACCGAAACAAAAGACAGCAATCATTCATATTTTTCCTGGTAAATTTAGATTCTTTTAAAGTTTGCTAATTCAAAAAATATGTGTGTCATTGTTCCCACTTACTAGGGAAACAGTGAGACAAAATTTATTTTCGTTTATGTGTTTTTTTCTCGTTTTTGTGAATTCGTAGTTTTTTTTAATACACTTTTTGATACCTATACAATAACAAATGTTATACCATTATGAAAGAATTTAATTTTTGTGTTTTTAACAATAAAAAATGTAATTGAATTCTCCTGTCTCACTACCCACTCCCCCTATACACATGCCTTATTAACTAAAAAGAAACACAGTTAAAGTGATTTAAACTCATATCTTCAACATATTTCTGCAGTTTTACGAATTAAGATGTTTCTTTAATAACACGATTAATCCTCATATAAACATAAACGAATTTGAAGCTTCTGTGTAATAGAAATGTAATACAATACTCAGAAGTTTTAGCACGCAGATAACCACATCATCAAAAAAAATAAATATTGATTCACCATAACACCGACAAAGAACTACTTTCTGAATTTTTACAGCGAACAAAACGCAAAGACAAGTTAATACATGCAGCCCACGGTTCTAACCTTCATTTATTATTTACACATTCCAAAAGAAAAGCAAAAGTTCTGGTGCAAAATTGGAAGAAAAGAACTTCAATCTCACACTTTAGACCAAAAGGGCACCTGCTCCCGCCTCGTGCTGCCGAATGCTTCATCGAAGTCCGCCCCTGCCCCTTCTCTAATAAAAGTCTCCATCATCTTCAACGAGAGTAGACGACGGAGAGATTGTTACTATTTATAGAACTCCCAATAGATAAAGGAGCTGAGCAGAAAGAGCAACTCCGGAGGATGGTTTGAGCGGAGGAGTGGTCTAAGGAGGGATGGAGGATGTCTTAACAGAAGAAAACTGGATAGGGACGGATTTTAACTGTCTGCGTCATCTAAATTACTGCTTTGGGCTAGTGTCTATGGTTAGATGAATAATGCTCTTTTGTAACGTAGGAACAATAAGTAGTTAAGCAACCCTTTTGAAAAGATGTTGATAAGGTTTCTCTACTATTCAAAGCGATTATGTATTATCCTGATATGCTTCTCTTACCTGAACTGATAGGAACTTCTGCTTGTCCTGTATGGAACAATCTACATTATTATGAAAAGATTATTTTATAAACGATGCAAACCTTTTATATATTTTTTAAAGCATGCAAAATAATAATGTACTTTTCTAGTTCAGCCTTTTTCCTGGGTCCGATTGAAGCTTTCTGAAGGTGGACCAATCCACATAGTTATGCTAAGATGATTTAAACGCTGGTGCAATACTTTATTAAAAGTTAGTGAACAGTCCCAGGGTTATTCAAGACAGGAATGTGTTTTCTCGATATATGTCAGTTATATTGCCTTATGCACACAAACTTCCTTTTTAATATACGATGATTTAAAATCTGATGCAAAACTTTTATAAATCTTTTTGAAAGAGTTCAGGAGTTTCAAAATATAATGTATATTTTTGTTACGTGTCTCTTTCGGAGCCTCAAGCCTGGGTAGAGCTTCTGTTTATCCAATGTGAGTCAATCCACATTGCTATGATAAGGTGATTTAAAAACTGATGCAATACTTTCGCAAATGTTTTTTAAAGTGTCCCGGATTATTCAAAACCAGAATGTTTTTCTTCTATTACCTTATGTAGACTACCTTACATTTAAATAATAATAAGAAAAAAATCGGATGAAAACTTTAAAAACGTATTTGAAAGGGTACGGGAGTGGTCAAAACGATAATCTACCTTCTTGATATAACCTCTTTTATTAGTCTGAAGCTTTAGGAGAGCTTTCGTTTTTACCACTGTGGACCAATTCACATAGTTATTAGATGTTTTAAAAACTGATGCAACACTTTGTAAATGTTTTTGAAAGGGTTTAGGTTGGTTAAAAGAAAAATGTATTTTTCCTATGTGTCCTTTATATTACCTTGCGTGGATCAATCTACATTGCTTTGAAACGGTGATTTAAAAATTGCTGCAAAACTTTAGTAAATGTTTTTGAAATAGTTCAGGAGTATTCAAAATGGTAATGCATTTTTTTGGTGGCCGTCTGCTACCTGTTTCTTAAGCCTGATTAGAGCTTTTATCTATTCTATGTGAACCAATCCACATTGTTTTGATAAGATGATTTAAAACCTGACGGAACAATTTCGTAAAAAAATTTGAAAGGGTCCAGGGTTATTCAAGACCAGAGCGTAGTTTCTCGCCATGCATCTCTTACATTATGTGTTTAAAGCTTCTGTCAATTTATGTGGACCACTACACATTGCTATCATAAGATAATTAAAAAACTTATGCAAAACTTTTGTGAATAGTTTTGAAACATTTTAATAATTTATGAAGCAAAATCATTGTTTTTATACGCGGTAAAGTTAAATTTGAACTTATTAGCAATATTTCCCTTGACCTTTTATTCATGCACATTTTACGTATTTTATTAAAAATCATTCAACTGCCAAATAAAAACGTGTTATCACTCTCAAAGGTGTTACAAATTATGTATAGAACGAAGAGAATTACAAAAATACGGCTTTTTGTCATGGGGCTATCCGTAACTTGTGTCACGTTTTTTCAACATATTTGACCTTCTCCCACTTTTTGTAAAAATGTCCCATTTTATTTAACCTCTCTCCCCCTCTTCGCACGCGCCATGCTACGTTACATAAAAATATTGTTACAAAAAATGTTTCTTTTGTGAATAACATTCGTGAGGTCGCACATCTTGCTACCCCTTCCCCATGACCGTCATTTCAAACTTTTCCAGGGGAAGGGGGGTGGCAAGAAGCATACGCTCAATGCTTATCATTTCGGAAAACAACGAAAACCAAGCCTACATATCTTAAAATACATGGATTTCTCACAGCAAGGGGGCCAATTGCCCCCTCTGGAGCCTCCTAACAGGCCCACCATTTCAAATGTTTCCAGAAGGAGGGGGTCAAAGGATATATAATTCGCGGTATATTAAAATCGTAAAGCACAAACCACTCCCACATATAGGTAAATACATTAGCTTCTCAAAACCAGGGGGGATCAATTGCCCTCTCCTGACCCGCCTAAATGACGGGCGGATCTCTCTCTATCGCAAACTATCAGTTTCATGAAAGCGTGGCATCATTTGTGGACGACCCCATATGGTGAAATGCTTACGAGAATATTAAATTAATTTGCATCAAATGAACTGCAGAACATTTGAACAGCTTAGTAAAATAATAATTTTAAGTAAAATAACCATTTTTGCTTCGAAATAATAATGTACTTCAGTACTAAAATAAAACATGGTTTTGTATCAAATCGTAAATGGCTAAACCGGAATTGCCTTTGAGCTCGAAAATTTCCTATTCAAAAGGAAACCTGTGCATGCTGAATATATTTCACAATACGACGATGCTCAAATTTACAATTTTTATTCCTAAATTTTTCTTTTATTCAACAAAGTTGGGATATTATTTTTCCAAAATACTAAAATATTCAAGTAAAAAACTAAAACGTATGTTTCGTGTCAAAGTGACGTAAAAAGAAAATAAGCAATTTCGCGTATAAATAAATTTTTAATCCCTTTGTTTGCCTTGCTGAATGTTTTTTATCATCACTAGATGAGATAGTCACTTCGAGATATTTTGCATTCATTCAAATCCGGAATGTTAAACTGCATACCACTGGTCGGAAGAAACATGTGGAACTTTTATAAAAGAACCTTTGAAAAGTCAAAGCACTTTATAGGGCGTATTATAAATCTGTTTTGTGCAATTATTTCTTATAAAACATTTGTTTTCCTTTTTGAATGCAATGGTTTTGTTTTTCCATTTTAAAAAAGGTCATTTATTAGAATAATTAATGGTTATTTTCAAAAAATCACAGATCATTATTTTTTCGTGTGCTGCTGCCCGCATGAAACAGTTGTCAAGTTCAAGCGGATTGGCAAAAAAATAAACATTTCGGTTACGTGGCTGTAGATCATTGATGCCTAGCCTACGGCCTGCGAGCCCGTGAAAGTGATGTGGCCCGATCACCTTCATTTAAGTTCAGGAATGATTGTAGAAAATTTGGAGCCTAATAGTCAGAACTTGATTACTAAAAAACGGATAGAAGGTAGAAACTTCATATAACTAAAATAAGCATCTAGTTGTGATAGCGGCAATTCTTGGTTTGTAATTTTCTTTCGTTCTCCAAGTTTTCTCACGTCTTGTAAAGGGAAAAAAAATCAAGTGTTTTGAAATTTTATATGTGCTCCTGACTATGAAGATTCATCGTAGTACGGTGAAACCTGTGTAAGTTGACCAGTTGCGGTGCACGACTTGAGTGGTCAACTTATAGAGGTTGAATTATATGATAGAAAACTAATTCTGTGCCTAACAATAGCGGTCAACTTACAAGAGTGGTCAACTTTACATATTTTACTTACTATATTAGGTGCTGCCGACAAGTAAAAGACAGTTGGTCTACGTACAAGGGTGGTCAACTTTGCATGTTTTACTGTATTAGGTGCTGCCAGCGAGTAAAAGAAAGTTGGTGAACTTACAAGGGTGGTAAACTTTACATGTCATGTTTTACTGTATTAGGTGCTGCGGCGAGAAAAAAAGTTTGAGAAACTCTGCGAATAGATTTGAAGAGCTTAGAGTAAGAATGTGATATGCCACATGATGTGAATTTTTCAGTAGGCTAATTTGCAACGTACAAAAAATATTTGCTGCAGAATTTTTCAATGGTATTATGCATTCTATATTCTGCAATACTAAAACCAGATACGCTTTTCTCCAAATGACATAATCCATTGTCATGTTTATTTCAATTTTAGTTATGAGAAACAAAAATTTTAAGTCTCTCCTCGTGGCTTGTCACATTTCTGCCCCGAACTCTTCATATATAAACAAACACTGAGTTTCCGTATCATTTATTTATTACTGGTATCCGTACTGGTATTTATTAGTGGTACCCGCACGGCTTTGCCCGTAGTAGAAAACGAAAAGTCATTTGGTTCGCCTCTATCTTTACAAATAATGGCTAAGGATTCTCACGCCAATTTGCTATATTCATTATCTTGCCCATGTTACGATTCTACGTTATGATAATTTCGTAATTTATCATAACGTGGAACGGTATACCACGTTGTGATGATTTGCTCGGTAAAATTTTCTTAAAACTAGAATAGAAAAAGAACAATCGAATTTTCGAAAAATCTCTTCGAGGTGCACACTCCCATGCTACAAACTAACTGTGTACCAGATTTCATGAAAATCGGCCGAACGGTCTAGGTGCTATGCGCGTCACAGAGATCCAGACAGAATTTCAGACAGACTTTCAGCTTCATTATTAGTAGAGATTTTCAGAATGACAGTAGGCTATAACAAACCCAAATACTATGAAAATGAGGTAACCAGTTTGGAAATACTTTACATGCCATTAAATGAAATATTTTCAGTACGTTACTGCCTTCTCAGTTTAAATAACCAAACCTTCGACTATTATTTCAAAACAGAAATGTAATAGCTCATTCTAGACAGTCCTCAGATATATTAAATGCTCTCCTTAAAACTTCCGCTCCTATTACTTTACTAAAAGTTCAGAAAAGTAAGAAATAGTTTTCGCTCAAGAAAGACTTCCACCTCGCTGTAATATTTCTTTTCAGAATTAAGCTGTTCATATTTTAAGCGCATGTGTGGGAATATTCTTAAATGGTCCGACATTTATGAAAAAGAAATTCTTTTCCACAAAGTACCTCATTTAAAAACTCTCCTGATGATTTTAAAAAAGATAGGTTGTCACGTATGAATAATGTTTTACGATCACAGCCATTTCGCTCTTGCAGATTTTCGATCATTTTTCTATTTTGAATGAGGAAAAAAAATCCGTCCAGCCATAATGAAGAAAATGTTGGTGAAAATACTTATCAAAAATGAAGAAAGAAGCGTGAGTCGGTGTTTCTCCGAGCGCAAAAGTATTCTTATCTGTGCTGTGCAATACCGATCAAGTTATTTATACTTATTGAATAAATATTCTATAAATAGAAACTTAACAATAAACTTTTCGTTAAGTAGCAACTTAGCCCATAAATGCATGATTTTTTAAAAATACTTTAAAATATGTTCTTTGTCATTAAACTTCTGTTTAAATCATGAGAATAATTTTTTCAGAAATCATAGTTTGATTAGGGTATGGTTTATAGTCAAGCAGCCACTTGGCAACATCAAGCTTTAAATATCAATCCAACAAATAATTTCCTATCAAATGTCCAAAACATTGATAAAAATTGTAAAAATGCCTTACTATTTAATTATGAAATACTTTCTCAAAAATTTTTATATTTGGTACACGGTGTACTATGGTAAAAGATATCTTATAGACGAAATTTCAAGTTTGTAGACGAAAACTTTAAGGAGTTATGATGCGTCCAATATTCCGGAGTTTAATTTTTGAAATTATATATAAATATAGAAACAATGAAATATCAAGCAAACTTTATTGTAAAATGTTCTCCAAGCAATAATAAAACATAATGTCAGCACTTGAAACGATTAATAAAATATTTTACATGTTTTAAAAAATTAGAAAGAAAACTTCGCTTTTGCGACAAGAATCCATATTTGAAAAAATGAGCCACTCTCTATCTCCCAATCCCTATATGTCAGCATTATTAATCCCGAAACAAAAAATTCTTTCACATATAATAATAAGCAGAATGTATAGTCAACTACGAAAAAAGTCGAGTAGTTTAATCAATTAATAAATGATTAGCAGCTGCTTAAAGTGCATGTCCGGTATACCGGACACCAGGTCTGAAGGGGTTAAGTAGTAGTGACGAAACTTGATTCGTCATAGAATTAAAAGAAGTAGACATTTTCAATCGCACTAAACGGAAAAAAAAAGTCGTACATTTGTGAATGCTGAAAAAAAAATTATTTTTGTTTTCCGTCAAATTGGTGCATTTACAAGTTTTAAATTGATGTTATAGCATCTTTGGTAAGTATTTTGTTGGTTATTGTCAACCACAGATTTTCGATTTGTTCCTATAGTATTTTTGAACTGGCTACGTTGTCAAATGGCCAAACGATGCATTAGAGAGTTTTAAGTAGTCAACTACTTGATAATTAGATAATTTACTTGTTTTCAAGATTTTATACTTGGAGCTTCTTTTGGTGTGATGCTGACATTAATATTATTTGAAATCAGAATTTAATTTCGAACAAAAAAAAAAGTACGGGAGCCCTATGATCCTTCAGAGCTTTTTTTCAAATATCCTTAATTCCATCTACGTAATAAAAATTGACATAGAATTGAAAATAAATGATGGACTGATATTCCGTCTATTTTCATATAAGGTTATTCTAAGCTAAAATACATAAGTGTAACAGCAAAATCCTATCGCAACCGATACTCATGATGATTTAAACAAACATACATCCTAATTGAAAAGATTTTTTATCGCAGGTACTGACTTCATGTTATTCTATACAATCCGTCTCATTAAAGCTGTCACTTTAAAAATATAAATAGTACTTTTATTTGCAAGAAATGCCTATATACAGGTGTAAAATAGGCTGGGGATTCAGGTGTAAAATAGGCCGGGGATTCAGGTGTAAAATAGGCCGGAGTTACCTAGTAGCTTGTACTTTGTATACTGGGTTCATGGCCTATCACCACAGCTAAGTGTATACTCGCTTTTTTTTTTTGTTATCGTTAAATCCAGGGGTATGGCAGTCCTGGCGTCAGTCACTTGGGTGTAGAATCTGGTCGATTTCCTTCCGCTTAGGTTTAAATTGAGGAGGTGGAGACAGATTATGTCGAAGCTTGACTACGGAGAGATGGCGGATGACCTTCATGTGGAAATATTTGTTTGTAATAGAACGTTAGTATTTTCAAATACAAGCGTCCCTCGTATACCACGGTTAATTCGTTCCGTGTAGTATCAAACCGCGCTATACGAGACTTTTTTAAACTATTTTTTAACTTATTTTTTACACTAATTAATCATGTGCGTTGTAAAAATCATGTCAATGTGTATCGTGTTGTATCGAAACCGTGTTTCGTGTTGTATCGAAACCATGTTATACGAGACTTAGAAATAATGTAAATCAAGGGATGTGTACCGTGTTATATCGAAACCAAGTTTCATACAAACAGAGTAAAAACGTATTAGATTTATCAAACATTAACAGATTGTGTTAAACAAAAATGAAATTCCATATTTTTTAAAGATAACATTCGTGTTATATCAAAACCATGAAGTATTATATTCAAATTTCGTACCGTGTCATATCGAAACCGTGCATTAATAAGTGCAAATTTGGTACCGTGTAATATCGAAACCGTGTTGTAAAAGCACCGTATTGTACGAGGGACGCCTGTATACATGACCAGCGAGAACGCGCCTCTTACTACTCGACGCTTCTGGCTCATTCTACCTATTACAAATGACATTTCCACTTCAAGGCCATCCGCCATCTCTCCTTGGTCAAGCTTTAGCTTCCATCAGAGGTGTCTTAAAACCGACACTGCTTAAAACACCTTATTTGTTCGAGCCGTCGCGTCAGGAAGGTTGCTTTGATGCTCGAAGGAAGCTTACCAAGGAACCACACGATAGTGTGATAATAGAAAAAATCTAAATATGTAGCAATCGATATAGCATAGTAAATTATGTTTTTGGATGTATTTATTATTTCTCGCGTCCCCAGTTATGGAAATATAATCTCTTAAAGGAAAAGGTGCTAAAGAAAAGTCATCAAATTTAACTAATTTTGGTGAGTAATGGACATTGAGCTGTAACACTAAGAGGAGCGCGAACTAATCGGTCCGTTTTTTTCCTCAAGCGAGTATGGCAAAAGTATCGCACTTTTAACATTTAAACTCAAGTTTCATCCTATTAAACCTCTTTCCAGGCAATTTTTAAATCCTCAATATGTTCAAATCGTTGTGGCAAAAGAAGCGGTCTTTTGCCATTAAACAAGATGTTTTATCATGCAATTGGTTTTGCCATTCTCGCTCGAAATTTAGACCGTGAGCCTCAGTGTAGAAGAATGGGAAGTTCTCTCTCCTCTTAGTGTTATTGCTCAATGGTAATGGAAGACATTGTTCCTCACACCTTACAGACGGATGTCCTGCCGCATGCACACGGTGAAATCGTCAGTGAGAAACTTGTACCATCAATATCTCGCCAAACCCCTAAATTTGGCTCTTTAAATTTTGCACTTATATTTGGGCCTGAAAACGGAATTGTCCCAATCAAAACATGGCGTCGGGTCGCATTATGTATGTATCTCGCACAACTAATGAACGGTGTACTCTAGGGGGTTAAAATTCGATATTATAGGGTTTAGTTGTGCACCTCTCCTTTCGGTTGTATTTTGATATTTTAAAAGGGGTCTTCAAACCTTTTTTATGGCAAATTGATGTTAATTTCAATGTAGACTGAAATTTGTGGCCATTTGGTTAAGTATCGCCAAGCTTTTGGTCAACTTTTTGGCTATTGGAGATATTTAGGGTTATTCCTAAAGAATCAATGCTAAAATTGTCGATATCTATAATATGAGCTCTTGCTTATAACGATCTTTCCATCATTAGCTATAAACAAACTCCAACTGTAAGGATTTAAATGGGTTTATGCTTACCCTAAGGCACTGTTTTTATGAACTACTGTTCCTCTTACACGCTCCATTTAGTTTTTGTTGCTGTAAATTGAAACGTTAACAAAACCCCTGCTTTGTTTACTTTTGAAAGAACAGTTATTTGTTTTTACCCTACTTTTATAAATAAGGAAAGCGTTTGAAAAAATATTCACCTAAAAAGTATTGCTTCTAAGGTGCATGAATGTGTAAATGCACTCCTTCTTTTGAGCACTATAAAGTATCGATTATGTAATACATGAAATAGGAAGTAATGGACCTCGTCATTTCTTTTTTTTTTTTGTTTTTTTCCAATGATTCGGGATTTACATTTGGATAATTTTTTTCCTTTTGCTGATTTAGAAAACAAACTTACATATTTTCTTTATCATTCCAAACAAGTAGGGTCAATTGTGGTGAAAGGAAACATAGAGAAAATGGAACCAAACTTTGTTACTGTATTTGTGGTAGTTTTTGGAGCTGAATTGTTGGTGAATGAAGACTACATAACGTATAAAAGATATTCTGAGTTCCGCCTGTTTCCAAACAATTGTATTGAGTCATCATTGTCTGAATATGACACAATGAAACAGATTGTTTTTTAAACTTTAGTGATCTTACATTTTCCTCTCCAAGCATGGTCTCTCCAGCAGGACTACAAATGCGACTAAACCTGCTTCAACTAGTTTTATTTGTCATGTGCAAGGTTACTAAAAGTATTTATTTATAATTTTCACTTTTCCAGCTATTTATTTTCAATGTGTCATTTAGGTATTTCCATTTTATCTCTCTGTTCTAAAGTAAATAGGAGCAGCCAAGTTTTTCATTTTTTCTATTTCTTGGAAGATTTACTTTCACTTTCGTGTGTATTTTACGTAAATTCAGCACATCTTTTATGCAACTTTTCTTTTAATTGATATCACATCACATTTTGAGAATTCCACAGGTTGCATTGAAATTCTGTTTCCATTTACCCCAACTTCCCTTGTTTAAAAATATGTTTAATATTATATCGTTTGAAAGTCTTTAGGCATCCCTAATAGGCTCTCCAACAAATAAAACAGTTAAACCGATGTTTACTACATAAAACGTCGGTTAAAGTTTTTATAGCGGATCAAAATATATACATATTTTAAACAGCTGCAATTATAACTATACAAAAGCGTATTTCTAGCTTTTTTTTAAATATTTTCTATTTATAATTGATCATACAAAAAAATGTATAAATGTAAACTATGTTAAAGAAACACTTGATGACCGTAACTCAATTTTTACAAGAAGTGCAAATGTGACTTTTGTGCTTAGCACGGCATTATTGTCATCAGTAAATAGGAGGGTTAGGCAATGACAGTTTTTCGGTTAAATCCCAAGAATCTGTGACATTAAATCTTTCGCCCCCCCCCTCCCTCTTTATATTTTAACATCTATTCATGCAAGAACTGTTTTGAAGCTTCCTTCTCACAACCCCTGGAAGAAAACTAGGGGGTGCTGATAACTGCATATCCTGACATGTAAACTCAATCTACAGCGCTGTCATGCGCATTTCAACAGTAGTTGTAGTGAACACTTTTTGTGTTATCCTAATGACCAATATATCCAAAAATTAAGCATGGATTGGTAAATGTATTGCCCACTCTGCCTCTACAGCAAATTGCCTCTTCTGCAGCAGTGATGTATTTTCAGGTTTGGGGACCCGTCGCATTGTTTTGGGCCTCATATCCCCCATGTGGTGGAGGCTAGGGGTATAACAGGATTCGAAAAAGGAACCCAGTATGAGAAAAAGAAGAAAAACTACTTCTTATACGTTAAATTCAAAAAAAAAAAAGAAAACTAAAAGAGGGCCTGCAGCATGATCTGGAAAAAATGTTGACCGAAAAAGGTCGGGTCCATGGGGAAAGATTTACCTGTCACTCCTAAAATAAGAGTTGAAAAACCAGGTTCTTTTTGGAGCCCCTATGTGGCCAATTCAGACCGTCATCCAAAAATTAAATTTGTCTTTCTGTGCTTATCTTTTGGTAGAGAATTTTTTTAGCACTTTTCTGCGCAATCGGGTCTTCATAGAGGAACTAAAATGGGAATTCAAAGCCACGCTTAACACAAATCGTGCATTTTTGACTTACATCACTATCAATCTAAACAGTCCACAAGTTTTTCTCACTAAAACTTTTCAAAGATAAGTACATTTCTCAAGTAAATACTCATACACTCATAACTTTAGTATTTGAATTCATTTCATACTCGCTGTCATTAACCCGTGAAACTTGTTTCTTCTTCCCCTATCCCTTTTTTTAATAGAAAGTTGTCTTGCCTCTGACGTCAAAGATTCTTTTTTTCCTTATGGAGTTACTTTTTTTAGCTGTATCTCAATAAAACATTTCAAAAAAGAAGAAGAATATATATCCAAATTTATTTCTTCATCGCCGCTTCGGAACTTCGCCTGCTCTCATTTGGTCAAGGCCCAAGTCGCTTGCGGGGAACTAAACAAAAAAAAAAAAATAAAAAGATAAAGAAAGCGAAAAATTTATGTCACAAAGGCGAAAAGCAGTTCCAAAATTTTATTGATCTCAACTTTCGGCAAAGGGATATGTTGAGAAAATGGTAACTCAGAAGCACCACGAGCGGAGGTCATACTTGCAGCCAAGTGGGGCGAACAGGCCGAGTTGTGCTGCAGCTTGGCTGACTGTCAAGATCTCTTCCACTGACCTCGCAAAATCAATCCCCTCGTCTCAGTGTTTCAAGATATTCTGTGCTTAGCATCAAAATAAAAAAGAACGAAAAGCTGGAAAATTATTTTCTTAACATGAGCATGCTTTAACACCTTTATTTGACAACATTTGGACGCATAATGCTTCCAAAAGAAAATCAAGACTAAATTAAAATGTGATCCTTTCTTTTTCTTTTTTGTGTGTTAACATTTGAAAACATTTTGTTTAATGAAAACTAAGGGACGTAAAATCTTTAAAATCGTATTATATTTTTACAAAAAAATATGTTTTAATAATTTTTTTGAAGAAGATCAAAAAGATGACACCGTTTTCATGTTTTAGGAAAGCGACAACTTTAACTCCAAAATTTGATCCTATCTGGAATGAGCCGAAACTTTTCAAAACTGCAACAAAGTTAAAGGAAACGATAATTATTGAGCAAATGAAAGCCTATTAATAGTTTTCCAAGTGTTACGGTTAAGTGCGTAGTGGTTAGGCGTAGGCCTATTACACTTTTGTAGGCCGTTTTAGTCTTTTCAATTCTAGCAAAATATCCACCGAATCTGTTGTTACAACTTTTTTGAAAAATACTTTGCTCTCTTACTAATTAATTTTTAAATGCTAGTTTCAAAAAGAAGCAAATAGTTTGCCGTCACTGAAAATGAGACATTTTTTCCTACATCAGACTATCTCAATTTTTATATTCAAAAGTAATAAATGTAATATACAAAAAGGTTTTTCCTAAGAAGTCACACATACATGTGTGGTTTCTTTGGCAAAAAAAAAAAAAAAAAAAAATGTTTATAACTTGCTTTGAGGTCCAACATAAAAACGCCACGTACAGAACAAAATGTCTGCTTTTCCGCAGAATGGCCCATAATTATAATAAAAAATGCATTAGCTATTGCAAATTGCAGACAGATATTTTTAACGGGAATAATGGAGTAGTGCTAAACTATTTAACAGCATCTCACCTACAAACATGCAAACAATCATCATTTAAAGCGAATAGAACGACGCACGGGTGGCTGTGGAAATATTCATAAACTCACAAAAAGTGTGAATGAGGATAACTGAGTATTTCTATATTTAGATTTAATCTACTGATGAGTTTGGAATAATGAAGAAAGAGGATTAGTGCGTATTTCTCAAAATTAACGTTAGGTTCCTAATAAAGATAAATTATATGCTTGATACTATAAGCTTGAAAATTGTTTTAAATTTATCGTGTCATATGTTGAGATATTAATGATAAATGCAATGTGTGATTTAAAAAAATTGAACGCTTTTAAGTTTGCTGTTATTACACATTTTATGATTTTTTCCAAAATGAAAGAGCAGAAAAAAAGAAGTTAGGGTAACGGCACCAGTAACAGACAAATGTCCAGTAACAGAGAGTCTTAAGTTAGGATTTAAATAATAAGAATTTTGGGCGGGAAAAACTGATGTTGCTTCGAGCCATGAATACAGTGCAATCAAATAGTGTTATCAGAGTGAATTTTATGAGCCAGTTGGCTTTTACAAAGCAGTAGTGGAAGGTTATGAGCAGCTGCCATGACGTCTGCCAGTGTTTCATCTTCATTTGAATTTAATAAAGTTTTAAATCTAAAAATAAAGGACTTTTGCACATTTTGAAGAGGAAAGGGGAATTCTGACCATTACCCATCCTTCCCTCATCCTATTTGTTACTGGGTATCATCAGAATTGCCGGTGTCTGTTACTGGGAGTCAGACCATTTTTCGAAATTAAGCAAATAAAAATGGAATTAACTAATTCAGACGATTCAGAAGCAGCCAAACATTAGATGAAATGTAGTTGCATGAGAGAAAAATAGTTTTAAATGTTTAAATACATAAAGAGGCCCAAAAAATTGAGTTAACCTGAGAGCGATGTCTTAAGCATGTCTGTTACTGGAGCCGTTACACTACTGCCTTTTGAATTTCTTTTAATTTGAATTTAGAATGTAATCTATAAGCAAGTAATTTAATAAAATAAGAGTAACAGCTTAAACATAAGTCATTATCTACTTATTTACTTTGCACATTAAAAACGCAGTTCTTTTTTTTTTTTTTTTGAAATTATATATTTGTTTATAAAAAATTATCAAAAACTTTTCTGCTAACATGCAACTAAATTTTTAAAGGCACATAAATGAAGTCTGAATTATTACTATTTGTAAGTAAGTATTTAAAGATCACAGTAGAGCCCCTTCATATAGGAAAAAAAAAAAACGTTCAATACTCTAGTTGGAAATGAAAGTGACATTTACCAGAAAGATACCAGTATTTATTCTGTAATCGAGATAAAGTTTCATTCTAGTCTTGAAATGTATTTATACATTGCTGGTAAACGATTTGAGGCGTATTTAAGTTGTTTATTTCTAATATATTTTTCTTTATTGTTTGCTTTCCTCTATTTAATGATATTTTCCCCTTTAACTATTCCTTTTTATAAATTGCTCACAAAAAGAGGAATAAAGGGACTCTTATCTGCTTCTTAAGTTCAACACATTCTTAAATCAACAGAATTGAATTAGTGTGCTGAATATTACTGATTTTCAGTAAAAATATGCTTTAAAATATATCCTTTATTTTATTTAGTACTTTTTAAATAATATTTATTTGTTAATGTTATTCCATTTTTTTTTTTTTTTTTTTTTTTGCATTTTCATTTATTTTATTCATTATGTCATAATTTAATTTCATTATTATTATTTGATTTCATTATTACTATTGTTGTTATGTATTATTATGGTTTTTTTTTTTCATCTTTTTTGAAGATAAATTGTTATTTTGTTGAAACTTACTAGCACAGATTAAACAAGTAGATTTTTTTCTAAACCCATAGAACTTAAAAAAAGTTGCTTTTATCAAAGATTTCTCAAGAATTGCGTAAATCATAACATTTTCATTGTTGTTTCACAAAAAATTAGCAGTTTAAGATTTAAAAAAAAAAACTTTCTTTTTGAAAATATTTTAGTTTTATTTTCTGTGAAAGAACTCCTGAAATTTACAATAGACGTTCAACTATCATTTTTCTACTGTTAAAAATCGAAAATAATGTCTCAGAAAGACATATATTACGAGGACGAAATAGCAATGATTTAAAAATATTACTTTTCATAATCTGCCACCAAAGATGATGAATTACGGGACTATAAAGGTGATGACTGTACCACTTTCTCTCCATTCTTTCTTCCATCTTCCCACCGTAAAGACCTTGCGGAAACTTGAATCAATCATTTAGGTCGTCATTAATCATGTGACAATCGCATTCGAAATCTTTGGCCCAACGGGGAAATTGAGTTTATTTTCCATTTTTCGATAAATTCGAAGCAAATGTCACGGGAAAAAGGAAGGCGGGTGGTTTAAATCTTACTTTTAATCGTTTACTTGAAGTATACGCTTCTGAGGAATAATTTCAATAGAAAATCCTGCATTTTAAACTCTCAAAGGTGAGTCAGAGGGGCCACCATTCAGTTATTTAAATTTATCAAACGAAAGATGTTAATGGATTAAATTTTTGCACGGAAAGTAGGACGAGGGGTCATTGTATTAAGCTATTTAAATCTTAGGCTAACTTGGAAATCAGGAAAAACTACTACTTTAGTAGGGTCGTGGGCACTTGGAACAGCTTACCGGAAGAGACGGTAATGAGCAAGGGGGTGGATAGCTTTAAGAGGGCAATTGATCTTCATTGTGGACTAATTAATTGACTAGGACCAGCCTAGCTGGGCCCAGGGCCTGTTGCTGGTCGTCACATTTGTATTTGTATTAAACTTTTAAAATGCAGAAATTTGTTGATAGATTACTTAACAACTGAAAGTGTTTCTAGTTTGCATGATACTCCTGATTAATATGAATGCGTTCCTTTTAGAGTCAATTTATAATTCGTTTGTTTAAGTGAGGTAATCAGATTTCGAAATTTGAAATTTGAGGGACTATAATTTCGATTTTATGAATAAACTGTTTTATCATTATTGTTATTTTGTTGGAATCGTTTTTATTTATTTTCTTTTTTTATCATATTAAAATAGCCAGTGTGTTTTCCATCAAAATCAATTTTTTTCCTCCAGCTTCAAGTATCTTATATAATTAAAAAATGAGCGTAAGTATCTATGTATGTATGTATCTCTGTCCAAGTTATTTCTCCCGATTGCCAGTGAACCGACCATCGAACCAGGTATCGATAGATTCGTAATTTTCCCGTTTTTAAGTTTGGCTATTTAACATAATCCTCCGAAAATATATAGCGGAGACATAAATTAAAAACTATATAAATTAGGACACTTAGATTCCGACATAAAATCCAGTTTTCGAAGACTTTCCTCCATTCAAATTATTATTTAGTGCTTCATCTCAACTTTCAGTAACAATGCTTCTATTAAATTTTATAGCGTGAAAGAAATCATTAAATGAAAGATCTGTTGCCTATTTTTTTCCCCGAGCGTTTTTCGAAAACTTACCCGCTTTGGACCACCCTCTCCCATTTGTTTTTCAACGTATGCCTTTCATGTATCAAGGTTTTTTGTTTTAAAATAGTGCCTAGACAAATTTTATTGTTAAAAATTCGCCTGCCTGTTTCCGATCCACCGTTCTTAACTGGTTAAAAGGGATGATGAAGTTACTTTGACTAACGAAGTATAAGTTAAGTATGAAAATATTGTGTTTATCGTAATAAGTCATGCTAAAAGCCCTTGGACAAGATTAGTCTACAGCTCTCATTTTCAACCAAAAAAAAAGACATTATTTGGCTTGAATGAGTTTTCTTGCAGAAAAAAAAAGATGCATTTTTCTTATTTATCTAGACTAAAAATATCTACTCTTTCTTAGTGTTCTAAAAAGATTTTTTGTGTCTAGTAGTTGTAGAAGCTTCATTTCCAAGTTATTACAATATTTGCTGCAGGTTCCTACTCTGTTCCCCTTGCTTAACAATGCGTAATATCAGCATACGCCTAGAAGGTAGCTAGCAGCATATCTTTATTATTTCTCCCTCACAAGAAATGTTGTTGTTTTTTTCCTTCGTCCATGTGTAGGCTATTCCAGACACAAAGAAGAATTCTTTGGAAAAATGACATTCCAGAACGGTGTTTTCTCCTTGTAGTAGCCGCTCCATTAAACAAAAGCGGTCGAAATATCTCGGTAGACAGAACTTTTCTGTGATGTAACTCTTCTTTACTTAATCACGTGTAAAAGGAGGCACGCTTTATAAAAGTATTGGTAGATAAGTCCTCTTATCCAACAGTTTTCGAGTTTTACGCAATTTTGTTTTAGAAAGAATTTTTACGATGTTTACTCAGCTTAATTGTTTTTTTTTCCCCCGTCTGATATCGAATGCATTATCTTCAGCGTAAACATAGCATTCTGTACCCATTGCAGTGTTTTTTTCCCCCTTTTTTGTCTATATGTATTATTTTGAAGAAGTATTGAAACCCAAATCAAAGTTTCAAATTTTGAACTTTGTCGGATTTACTCGTTTAAAAAAATCTCTGTCTACGTGCGACTAGTTTTTGTGATCACTCTAGCTAAAAAAATACTGCTTGGAATATGAAAGAAATTAGATACACATAGGTACCTCTAGGAGAATTGGTGCAGATTAGTTCCTTCAATTTCTTCAAGAGAAGAACATTGGGGTGGTTTCCTTTAGTCAAAATTCTACTTTCAGTCACTGAAATTGATAGAATAAGCAAGAAAAAAAATATTCTTCTTCTTTATTCGAGAAAAAACTTTCAGTTTTCCAACGCTTAATTTTTAATTTTTTTTTAAAATGTCCGATTTTGAAAAAAGGTGTGGTCTTTATGACGTCACAAATGATGTACTTTGGCGCATCTGTTTACCGCGTTTCCACGTTATGGTAATCAAGAAGCGAATTGAATATTGTGCTCTACGCTTGCTATCAACAATATCATCGCCAACACAAGTGAATAAAGAAGCGAATTAAATATTGTGCTCTGTGAATGGCATTTCATCATTTGTGATGTCATCGGTAGAAACATTAACAGCGCACCGATTAAAGTAATTTTTTTAAAGTATTAAACAGCCAAATTGTTTTTAAAATGTGCAGATTCTATGTTTTTAGCATGCTTTTTCAAAAAAAAAAAAAACTTCTAAAATTTCGGAAACAACCACATTGAATGTGCAATTCGTTAGGCAAGATTGCTATATCTCAAGAAGTAATGAAGGATTCAGGCACAAATTCGTCCAGAAGTAGGCCTCAGCGTGTAGAGATGCAGGTAAGATTTTGGTGCTAATAGCCCCATCAATCATTCATATCCTTCGTTAGAGCACATTGAGATTCGCTATGGTTATAATCTTTAGAGGGCGCTGCAGTTGCTAAATAATAGTGACTGAAAGAGGTAAAGCCAAGCCTAACCATAATCACAAAATATCTATACCGTCCGTAACAACCACAGAAAACCGTGGAAACAGATGGTGCCACTTGAAGTACTTTTGCACATGCGCATAAGAGCTCGCGGCACAATTGTGTGAAGTGCAGAATTATTTTCTCCTAGTCTACATAAAAATGTTTGTTCGATTACTATCATGTTCGATTTATCGGTATGCACGATGTGCAACAAATTAAGTGTCATTAAATAATTTTTATGAAATTTAATTTGTTGTTAAAAACATTCAAGTTGTGATAAAGCTTGACCACGGAGAGATGGCGGATGACCTTGAAGCGAAAACATCATTTGTATAATTTGTAATAGGTAGAATCAGTCAGAAAAGTTGTAAGAGGCGCGTTCTTGCTCATTCTATCTATATACAAAATAATAACTTACAACATATTACAAATGAAGTTTCCGCTTCAAGGTCATCCGCCACCTCTCTGTGGTCAAGCTTTGATAAACTCATTCATTGCACATTCTTTCAATATGCATGATTCATTCAGTTACATTAGTTACAATTAACTGGTGCCAGAAGCAATAATTTTAAAAATTCATAATAATTTATGTAATTAATCCTATTTATGAAAAGTTTAAAAAACGAACATTGGCTTCAAATCATAAGAATAAAGATTGGTAGTCTAAGGATTCAAAAATATTATTGTAACTTCTTTTTTTTTTATTCGAATTAATTTTTGAAATAATCTGAAGAACAGACTTAAATGTGATACAGAAAAGAACTTCTATAATGAGGAAAAGAAATCCTTTATGTTCATTTATATTGTTTTTTAAAATGTAACAGTCTTCACATCATTTCTTAGTTAAGTGTTTTTATGCAAAAGAAAATGTTTTGAAATTAAAAACAAACTACGGAACTTCTCCTCCCTTTACCAGTTCTTTCTCCCCTTAATTTTATTTAATCAAAATATGCTCGGGAAGAATAAGTTCAGAGTTTCTATATTCTGCAAAAAAATTATAGTAGTGAAAAGATGAATAATAATTTAGAATTCAACTTGAAATTTCTCTGTCTGTTTTAATGATAATTATTTTTCAAGTAAAAATCTTTTTAAAAAAATGTACATCGAATTTTATTAATCGACAGCTAGAATTTTCTATATCGCATTGAATTTTAAAACTTATAATTTTAACGACAATTTATAAAAAAGATTTGATCGCTAATACAAATACTAATGCAAATACCTCTTGTAAACGAATAACTATTTTGAAATAACTCACTTACTTGTCATAAAATAGTAATTCATAATTCGCAACTACAGAGCTCAATACGCTACCTTGCGTGATTAACAATGCTACCAGAAAAGGTAAAACATTCCATTCCACGTGTTTTCTTTGGGGTAAATTACGGGCTTCAGACAGTTTATGGTGTAATGTAATTTTAGAAGAATAAAAAAGAAAGCTTCCCAATAATACGATAAAAAAATTTTGTCATTCACAAAACGTCAAAGCAAGTTATAAGTTACGGCATTTGTTTGTTTTACCTTTTTAACCGTCATTAGACAGTGGCTGCAGCGTCCCCTATAGTTTATTGGAGTTGAGAATAAATTTGGAACGGAATGTCAATTTTCTTAAAAACTCCCTAAAGCATTTTTAAAAAAAATCTACCACTGCCATGTATAATAATCTTATGCGGTTGACTATCCCAACAAACAAAGCTAACAACGTGGAAAATTAACATTGTTTCTTATTCAATTCGCAACTCCAGAGCTCGAATTCGCTACCTTGCGGTGATTAACACTACTAAAGAAAAATTTAAAACATTCCATTCCACGTGTTTTCTAAATCTTCTGGAAAAATTACAGGCTTCAGACAGTTTGTAGTGTAATGTAATTTCAGAACAATAGAAAAGAAAGATTCCCACAAACACGATGAAAAATTACCGTCATTCACTAAGCGTCAAAGCAAGTAATAAGTCACGGCATATGTTTGTTTTACCTTTTTCATCCGCCATTAGACAGTGGCTGCAGCGCTCCCTTTAGTTTATTGGAGTTGCGAATGACAAAATGGAGCGAAAAATAAAATTGTAACAACACGCGTAAGTTACAAGTTTATTGCAATTAGTATTTAATGCAAAATACTTGTTGTGCATACGCTTTGCCATGGAATTGTGAACTAAGCACTCAAGTGACAAAATCAAGAAGCTCTCCGATTTCTTGCTTTTCCAGAATTTTCAGGAAAGCTGCTGCGGTTGGTAAGTTTAACGGCTTTTTAGTGTGGCCATGGACCTAACCAATGAGACATCTGCCTCATCCGTGCAAAATTTAAATGTTTTACCGCTTTGGTTAATTTCCTAAACCACCGCAAAGTGGCGTGCTGTAGCTATAGGACTACGAATAATTTCACGTTTTTCGGTAATTACTATTACTATTATTATTATTATTTCAGAAGCACACGATAACGTGTTAAAAATTTGAAGATATTTTAGAGCGATCGTTTGTGACTGAAATAAAGTTGATAAAGAGGGCTATAAAATCTGGCAACAAAAAATAATGATTAAATTTCTGTTCTACGGTTGTTCAGATGATATTTCTTTTCCTCTTTTGAAGACAATACCATGCCCAAGCCTTTCATTCTTAGAGGGAAAAAAATGTATGAAAACGCAAGCACAGAGGTAAATTCGTTTATGTTTTTAAAATATTTATTGACACAAAAGTACTTTCCCAAACTTAAATTAATTTATGATCCTGCATGGTAAATTTCAGAGCCTGCAGGCCGGTAATTTTCAAATGTTAGTTTTTAATCACGAACTTGGCATTACATCGATTGTTATAATTTGGTTTTGTTTGTAACTTAGTACGTAGCCATTAAAAGGAAGAAAACAACAAGGAAATTGTTTACGCCCTCAAGTAATGTCATTTACTCTATTTTAAACACGTTACAGGACGAACTTTATAAACAAATTATACGAATATAGATGAAATTCCGCAAGCACTTAAAAAGAAAAGCTTATTCTACCTAAGTAAAAGTTTTAAACTAAGGTAAGGTTATAAAGTAAGAAATAACAACGTCAAAAAGCAGAAATTGCATTTTACTGCAGACACGTGTTTCGACGTTACAAGGAACGCCTTTTTCAATGCAAAATAAATGAGCATATGGATGAAAAGACATCCGACAAAATTGACGTTGTTATTTTGTTTTACTTTTTAGCACAAATGCATTTATTTATCTTAAGGAGTCATATGTTTTATACTTGATTTTGAGAAAGCTAATGAATCAAATACTAAAGAGGAAAAAAAGGAACTATGGGGAAATATGAATTAGAATTAGTTTCGTATTATTTTGAAACGTTAAAGAGAATATATATATATATATATATATATATATATATATATATATATATATATATATATATATATATATATATAGCCACATAACTGTAAATTTTAAACTGATATATTACAGGTACATATGCAGTGCTGTCGCTGAAAAAAAATGTTTGGGGGAACTTACCTTTTTCCTTTTTTTTAGAG
This sequence comes from Uloborus diversus, assembly GCF_026930045.1. Lineage (NCBI taxonomy): Eukaryota > Metazoa > Arthropoda > Arachnida > Araneae > Uloboridae > Uloborus > Uloborus diversus. The sequence goes on along the minus strand of NC_072734.1, from coordinate 151,554,275 downwards.
AGGACTCACGAAAAAAAAAGGTAATTTAAAACCAAATCATCCTACATTTGCATTGTTTTTGCTTGGACTCTACCCCATCCTCTTCCCGCAATTACTGCACTGAAAATACACATGTATATGTTTAGTATTAAATAATTTACATTTGAAAATAATATGATTGTCCTGTTGAATTTTTGCTCTCATGTGTGTCAGACTTTCCTACGTAAAATAATGAAACACACGTATACGTTATAAAGGCGCAATTGATTATTTTTTAACTATCGAAAAGTAAAGAAATACTTTTTTTAAACATTTCATGAGACACAAAGAAAAGTCTTTTTAATCATGGGGAATTTTTTGCTCTGAGAAATTGATAACAGTTTCTGAAAACTAAAGAAATAAAAAAAAATGTTCACTTGTGTCCCAAAAATTTTTTACATTGATTTATCATTTAAATAAAATTTAAATCAACTTTACTCACGTGACTGATTTGAGGGAACAAAAAAAAATGTACCAGGCTTTGTCTTACTTTATCTTCAATGAAACTGACAGGTAAGTACACGGAGCATTTAAATGATAGATAAGCAGAACACTAGACTCATATATAGGTAGAATATTAAACATTTGTATGTTAATTTAACATATATTCAGAAAATAATAATTTCCAATATAATATCAATTACAACTCCTCTCAGACATTCTCCAATACATTTTTTTTCATTTAAGAATGCAAACATGCTTCCACAGACTTCGAGTTATGCTCTACAAACCAATATCAAAACAATTGCTTGTCTGCATTGTAATTCAATTATTAAGTTGAGATTCTGGCAATCATAAATTTGTTCCAACCCCTTTCACTATTTAGTTACTTAAATTCACTCAAGTGCTGAGCTGACGTGGCTTCAGCAATTTCAGTCTCTAATTCAATTGTAGCGCAGGAAACTGGATGCTTCTGAAACAGGAAAATGAAATTAGTTTTATAATTGAATTCTGAGTCGTCTTTTGTAATACGAGGCTTCTATATTTGGAAGTTAATTCCTCTTTCATATTAAAATGGGTGACTCTAATTGGAAAGTAATTTTAATAACCCCTTAAACAAGTTAATTAATCACTTAATCAAAACTAGTTTGACTAAAATAGATGTGCACTAATGTGTGTTAATGCATAGGAAGTGGGGCAAGCATTTTTTTTTTTTTAATCTGTGAAATCTGCACTTGAAACTCAATTAACTGGACAGTTTGGGATAAGCCGTATATGGTTTTTTTAATCATTTTATTTGCATAGGTTACCCCATTAAGCGAGCATATGCTTTATTAACGGCTTTAGGAATTTGATTTATGTGTTTATTTGTATATATATTTATTTATTTAGTTTTTAAAATATAAAAGAAGTACGGTTACTGTGGATTTAGTGGGGTACTATGGAATGACGTTGATTTCTCGTTATGTACTACGTAATAAATACATCCGTAACGTTCCGCAGTCAGTTTCTGGTACGTTCACTAACATGATTCGAGGAGTTTTATGGGCATAAATCTTTGTTTTTAACTTGTAAGACTTCAGTGCTAAATTGCACTGTAAATATTAAGCTGTAATATTTACAGCAGCTGTAGTTTTCCAATCACTGTTTCTATACTGTTATCTGTAAGCACTTCGTGCTGTGAAATCAGAACTTGTTCATCACGTGAACCACGTAACCAATACGAAACATTCTAACGGATTTCAGACGTTCGAGTCACGCCTTCACTCCAGATGAACTTTCCCTTCTTTTGGCTGCAGATTCTATCCTTTAAATCTGCGTTAATGGAATTGATATTACTATAAGTTAAAGGAGGCGATACGCTCGAATATCTTTTATAACTTTAATTTTGGTGGTTTTTTTTTTTTTTTGTGGTATTGAGCAGTAATACTCACAGCACTGATATCAACTTAGGAAAGTTACAGCAAAGTTACTGGCAGTCATTGTGTTAGCAACTTTTGCTGCAAAATAAGTGAGGTTTTTTAGTTTGATGGGAGTTTTTTTCAACAATCTCTGTAAATTAATTGACTTCTGCATTGCAAAATGAGACTGAACAAGAAGTATTAGGTTTGATTTAATTGGCTCCGATTTTTGTACATTAATCAAAAGACTCAAAAAAATAATAAAAACAATCAGCACATATGAAAATTTAATTTTAAATTTTATTTATCAGCAGCTTGATACAAAATGGCGAACTAACCTTGTTAGGAACTCGGATTCCAAACAATGCCAACTCTGAAAAAAATGATTAAAAAAAATATCAAATTTTGAAAACAATTGAAAGATTCGTTTTTTATTTTCAATATAAAAACATATTAAAACACTTCTGAAACACCCAAACACATTGTCAAGAATGGGGTGGTTTCTTTCAGTCAAAAGTACTAATTTTAGTCATTGAAATGGATAGAATGAGCAAAAAGAAAAATAACATGGACCCAGAAAATACTTTCATTTTCCCCAACAGTTTTTTTTTAAATGTCCGATTTTTCAAACGAGGCGTGATCTTGATGACGTCACAAATGATGACTTTGCCGCATCTTTCTACTACGTTTCCACGTTATGATAACCAAGCAGCGAATTAAAATTACGCTCTACGCTTGCTATCAACCATATCGTTGCCAATACACATGAGTAAAGATGCAAATTAAATATTTTGTTCTGTGAATGGCAACATTGAATGGCATTTCATCATTCTTGATGTCACACGACAGAAGTGTAAACAATGAAAGCGCATCCATTTAAGTAATTTTTTTAAATATTAAACTTAAATAAATTATTTAAAAAATGGTCAGATTCTATGTTTTTAAGCATGCTCTTTCAGAAAAAATTCTTTTAAAATTTTGGAAACGACCCCATTCCACATTTATTTCATAGAAAGAACAATTGTCGATTTCAGGCTTACTGATGACTTTCTTTTTTTTTTTGGTAACTCATGCACACAGTTCGTGCATATATGTACGGAGCCTATGCAGCACAGTATCATATCCTCCACCTGATCCTTTTTTGTCACAATGAAAACACCGAAGTACTATTCATGCCAATCATTGCCTTATTAGGCTACAGTCCACTTTTCCAGGATTATCAAATCAAAGAAAAAAATAAAGTTACTCAACCAAGTTTTTCTTTTTGAATTCGTCAACCAAATAAATTAGGCTTTTTAGAAAAATTTAAAACTTTTTTGTACTAGTAAACGACAGAAAACCATGAAGGAAAAAAATACTGCAAAATAAACTTAGGCAATTTTGACAACTCTCTTCTATAACAACTGTTGTTACACTTTTGTCTTATCACATAGCTAATAGGCTCGCAAACTGGGTGCCGTAGGAAAAGGCGAGGGGTGCCACAAAATGTCCATATTATCAATATATATTTTAAGCGGAGGTGCAAAATAAGGTCATATAGACCAATGAGGTCATCCTGCCATTGTTTAAAGTCAGAAAAATGTAGTTGTATGCCGTCATTTTTTCTTTTGATTTTATAACCTAGAAAAGTATATTGTCGGTCAATGGGGCCATGTTTGCTTTGTTTTCACTCTGGTGCCTTTATAATAATACACTGGAGTATCGAGTAGAGGACAGGATCCTGTTATGCCTATGCTGCACATATGTGAAGGAGAAACAAAAACAGAAAATAACGATGGGGTCGTTGCCGAAGTTTTAAAAGTATTTTTTTTCTGAAATAACATGCTTAAAAACATAGGATTTGAACATTTTTTTTAAATAATTTGACTAAGTTTACCATTTTTTAAAAAATATTTAAATCAGTGCGCGGACTCAATTTTATTTTTTACGCTACTGCGCTTGACATCACGAGTGATGAACTGCCATTCATTGTTGCCAGTAGCGCAAAGAGCAATATTTAATTCACTTCTTTACTCATAGTGGCAACGATATTGTTCTTAGCAAGCGTAGAGCGCAACATGGAATTCACTTCTGAATTATCATAACCTGGAAATGCAATAGAGAGCAAGCGTAAACATTCAGCGCGCCAGTAGCGCCTTCGTACATCAATTGTGACGTCATAAAGGACACGCCTTGTTTGAAAAAAAAGACAGTTTAAAAAAATAATTAAAAAATAACTGTTGGGAAAATGAAAATATTTTCTGGATCTTTTTTTTTTTTTTTTTTTTTTTTTTTTTTTGAGCAATCACGATTGCTTATTGTTCTCATTTGACCGTTTTTGGTGTCCGTGCCTTTTTCAACTTGGATCAGAAACCTCTGCAGCACCACCCACCACCGTCCTCTGGTGGCACGGCGCGGCGCGGCTGCTCCGGTTTTGAGCTATCCGCTTCTCCTGGTCCGAGGCGTCCATGTCCTACACACACGCACGTTCACACACATACACACACACGACTTCACACACATACACTCACACACGCCTACGTGCATACACACAGGTCTACGCACACACACAACTATGCAGAAATAACCGCCCAGGAGGAGAGGCAGACTTGGTGGGGGGGGGGGACAGGAGCCGTTTCTAGAAACAATAACTCCAATGAGTAGGGTCCTGTCTCAGTTCGTGATTGCGAAAAACATAATTTGAATTCAAAATTTCAGAATTCAAATTTTTTTTTTTTTTAATTTTTGTCTTCAACTTTGCGTGAAGCAATTTTTGCCCAGAGTTTTCCTTAAAAGTAACCTATGTTTTTAATAAGGTTAAATCGTCTTTCTTTGTTAAAACTGGTGAAAATTGTTTAAAAAAAAACCTTCACTTTAACTCGGTTGAATTTTTTTATTGGTTTCAATGAGTCATCTGGTGAGCATGAAAAAGTTGAAGCCAATTAAATCATAAATGAGCGAAATACTTGGTTATGAACTTTAGGGTGACCTTATTTGGTGCACTAGGGTGCCGTGAGAATGTTCTAAAACTCAAAGAGTGCCGCGAGTCGAAAAAATTTGAGAATCCTTGAGCTTATTCCCTCGACCCGCCAACGACAGAGCAAGTATAGGGTCAGATGGGGAAAAATAGGCAAACAGGATAAAGTGGTGTTGGATTGGAGTACACATATTTTCCCTTTTTTATGAAAATGTTCATTTAGTTCTTTTTTGAAGACATATATTGAGATTATAACGAGTATTTCTGTTTTATTTTTAAAGACTGGTGACAAGCTAAAAGAGAGAAAAATATGCGATTTTGTTCGTTCGATAAGGAACGTCAATTTTATGCCTTCTAAAATTGTTATTAACGGGCACAAAGTATAATTTTTAGTGCAAACTAAAAGTGGGTTATTTAGAAAATTGATCTTTATAGAAGCGTAAGAATTAATTTGAAGATTCTATTTAATATCAGGCGTTTTCTGAAGTGGGGTAAATTATGGATACGATTAAGCTTAGGTAAATGTTGCATTACAGATTACACTGATTCTTTTTGTCTCTGAGTTTGATAAAGATTAATAATTTTTATTTTACATTAAAATGACAAAAAAAACTTATATACTTTTTATAACCTTAAAAAGTACTTTTAACTTTGAAAAGCCAATTTCTTTTGGAATGCCGTTCTCTAAATGCAGTTTCGACTGAAAAGAATGACATAATATGGTTGATAATTGTTGACATGATTTCTTTGAATGAATAAGGAGCAAAAAATATTTTTATGCGCATTGCATCTTTAAATGTAGTAAGGTACATTTGTTTCAATGTTCTCTTATATCGAAAACAGTAGTATTTACAGTTTCGTTTAAATATTTCCCCAATTTCTAAACTAGCTATACTTTACCCCTTACGAAGGAAAGTGGGGCTATCAAAATTGCCACTTAGCAAAAAATAATCGAACATTGCATCAAAATTTAAATTAAAATAAATTAAACTGATTTTAAAGTCTTTTCTGAAAAAAGCTTGATTTTAGACCCACTTCCCTCCACATAGCCCTAATTAAAGCTAAAAATATGGTGAAAAAATTATTTTTGAAAGATTTTAAACTGATGACTTAAATAACGCAAAGCCTCCAAAAACCGTATTATTTAAAAAGTTTAAAAAACGCAAAATTCACTAATCCATTCTTGCTTCAGTTCAGGCAAGAAGTTAATTTGACAACTTTAATAACAAAATTAACTTTATAATTACTACTGTTTCCATTTCTGTTTTTGGCAACGATTTAAATGCTTGTCCCAATCACGAGCGATGAAGTAAGCAAAATAGAAGCTAATAAGGATATTTGTCTCCAAAATCTTCAACAATTTATCTATTGAATTCACGGGGCTAAGCTAAACTGATGACTCAGATCAAGAAAAGTGTCGAAAACCTGTATTATTTGAAAACATTTAAAACCCCAAAGTCCACTAATCTATGCTTACTTAGGTTCAGCTTGGAAGGCTATTTCAATTTTATCAACAACATTAACTTTATAATTACTATTGATCATTTTCGTTTTTGGCAACGATTAAAGAGCTCGCCCCAGTCACGACAAAGAAAACAAAATAGAAGCTAAGAGGAATATTTGTCTCCAAAATCTTCAATCTATTGTTGAATTCACGGAAGTTTTACTATATTTTGGAAAACTTTGTATCAAATCAGCGGCGACATAAAGAGGGTGAAGTGGCAGATATTCTGATGAGATGATCTCGTCTGCAGTGCAGAAGAAACATCACTCTCTCGTTCTCTCTCTCTCTTCCCAAGTGAGTGTCCCGGGAGCAGAAATCGATCGATGCTTCCTGATCCGCAGCCAGGACCTCTCATTTAATGATATGCAAACTCACTAGACCCTCTGTCGGGGACAGACAGGTCCCCCTCCTGCCACCACCCTTTTCGAAGGTCACCAATCAGCTGCAAAGGAAAACATACTCGGTAAATGTTCGAACACGCTTCAGTTGACACGCTGGTTGGATCAATTCAAATTTCAAGTGCGTCAAATTGACTGAAACAGTGGTAATAAAGATTTTATACCGGTTTTCGACAAATTTTCTTTTTTTTACCTTCAGTATTGTAGAGTGCAGGGTGACAATCGATGAGATAATATACTGCCGTGGGCAGGTAAACGGCAGTATCTGCAGAAATGAGGTTTTGAAATGTTTGAAGCAATGCATTTTGGATTCAATACTATCAGTAAGGAAATGTTAGAACTATACATTTTTTCCAGCGGAATCCAAATATGCAAGCTTGTACAATAATGCTAACATAAAATAAATGGCAAAAATATGAAAATTGAGAAATTCGCAGTTACTGTCCTTACTCACGGCAGTATAGGGGAATAATGGGAAAAGTGAAATAATAATGCAAAGTGAAAAGGTATTTTTACATTCACAAATGGAATAATTTATTATATAGTTTCGATTAAGAACAATCAGACAGCATTTGAACTATGTTATTGAACCACTACTTGGTTCTTGTTAAAAGAACCTCTGAAGATGAATATATAGGGATAATAAATGCCGTTATAAAAATTTGACTCTCATGAAGTAATACTGTGTGGCACATAAAAATTGTTTTATTTTTATTGAATAAAAATAAAACAATTTAAGTTCTTGTTAAAAATATTTCATACATAAGTGTTGAGTTTTTTTGTTTAATATTATGCATGTTTTATTTTTTAAAGGTTCAGTTTTATTTGTCAAGTGTATACTGAGCAATACCATTGTACTACTACTAGGAATTTTGTTGCAGCGAATCGCTGTGGGTTCCTGTCGCAAGTAGAGTCAAAACGGGTGGCCTTCCCTGGTCGGAGGTCGTCTATTGTCCAGCGACAGTTGACTGTGATATTGCACGTTACAATAATTTTCCCAAACATTATTTTTGAAATACAACTAAAACACGCGAGTTTTGTAATGCTTTTCAATTTTGAAGAGTTGCATGACATAAAAGGGAATTGGTTTTGACGGAATACCAATTGCTTCTGCTATTGGGATAAGGAAGAGGCTAAAATATTACCGGGACCGTAATGGGATAAAAAGAAAAAGAGAGACAGTGTGTTGTAGGTAAAATTTATGGATATTAAAAATGTGTTTCATTTCAATACATTCTAAAAAATGTATTTAAGAATAGCGATATCTTACCCTGTCTGTTGACAATATTTTCATCAATATGTGCTTCCTCTTGTAAACCAAGCTTTGACTAATGAAATACAGACTGTCATATCGTATAAAAATCATTTAATTTAAAATTGGGATATTGAATTTCAGCAACGGCTGCAACTTTAAATTAAGTAGTCTTTGTCAAAATAGTCTGACGTCATAATTTGGAAAAGTTAGCGAGTTAGCTTTCCATCGCTAAATTTTACTTAAAAACCACGTTTAATTCCATTCAGAGTTCTCATGAAGATGATGAAATATTACTTTTAACTAATCATGGGGTTGATTTTAGTTTTTTTTTTTTTTTTTTAATGCTTCCGCATAAAGTGACGTATATACAAAATAGTTGCAGAAATCAGTAATAGCGTGAAATAATTCTTTATCTTTGGAAAACATAACTCTCTTCGAAAACAGGAAGAAAGAAAAAAAATATTATAATAAAATCTAATTATATGATATGAAGAAATGTGTGTATATTGGTCTGCCTTTTTTTTTTTTTTTTGTCACTGTTCTTGCACTTCTCTTCTTAAACAACTTCTAAGTAGTAATACAAATAAAAAATGTTTGTTTTTGAACAGAAGCTGCGATTTATAATTTCATTTAAATATTTTTTGTTTCAATTCAAACTATTCAAAAGAAAACAATATTAGCCTCAACGAAAAAACAATTGAGTATCTTATATCTATTGATCAAATAGATATAAGATACTCAACTGACTTGGTTGTTTTACTAGAAATAAAAGTTGTCAGAAAAACTTTTATTATAGACTGTGTAAATATTTTTTTATTATTACTTTAAAACTTCAAAAATATTTTCAACCGTTCAAAAGTGTTAACCTTAAGATTGAACGCAAAACAATATCAATTCAGGTATAGAAAGAAGCAAACCTTTTTTTAAGGGGGTTCGGGACACATTTTGAAAAAAAAATAATTAAACAATTTAGAGTTTTGAAATTTTTTGCAATGATTCACCATCAGTTTAATAAACAAAATCATAACATAACTATTAAAAGAAAATTTTTATTTAAATTTAATCTTATCTTTAATTTTATTCGGCGATTTTAAAAATATTAATTGAATAAAAAATAGAAAATAATTGAAGAAAAATTTAAAAATTTCGAAAAATTCGAACATACTTTTTTTTTTTAAATCATATTTTTTGAAGCAATGGTTTTTTCAAATTATCCGAATAAAAATAAAAGTAAACTGTTTGAAAAAGATATGCTCCAAATTTCATGACTTTAACTTTATTAGATCTTGACTTATAAGAGTTTGAATACAAAAAAATCGGGAAAGATTGCGTCATGGAGAAAAACGCATTTTAAGTTATAAAGTTAAACGTAATATTAGTTAAATGGCATACAACAAAAATAATTATATCTTTCGTTCTAATTAAGATAGAAACAAGATTCAAACGTCCTTTTAAGCAGAAAAAGACGGAAAAGTTTTTAAAATGATTTTTAAAAATTGTAAAATTTGACAATTTTTGTGTCCCGGACCCCTTTAAATTAATAAAATTTTGCACATAAAAAATCAAAAGCAATTCTGAATACTGGGCACGTTGTTTGCTTTCTGTTTCGAGAGATTAAACAGAGACTCTAAGATTAATGGGTAATCAATTCGGGCTGCAGATGATACAAAACGTATGAACTCAGACGTATGCCTCAGTAATTTGCATGACTGCGATTTGACTTTTCTTAATTATATCTTCCTTGGTGGGACAGCGCAAAATTTTATCCTGAGTTTCAAAATCGGTGTAGATTTTAATGCAATTCTACAGTTTTAAAACGTGGAATTCTCCTACATGTTCCGAACTTTACACACGTGTGACACTAATTTCATTTCCACATTAAACTCTGTTTTGGAATTCTCGGAGAGAAACCTTTTTTTTTTGCAAGAATCCCAGCTAATCACCCAGAATCACGTGCAAAATTTGATTAAATTTCTCAGCACAGTTCTTTTCCTTTTATGCACCCCAGGAGGAAGCTATTTTGGGGAATTCTATTTCATTTTCGCACTTTTTTTCCGGATATTTTTTCCTTCGCAACACACTTTTTGAAAGGATCTACTTTTTCTTCGGGATAAAAACTCGATGATTTTTTTTTTCCTTTCCCATTAACTTTCATATTTGAAGTTAATAAAAGGACAGAAATGAAATGTATGAAAGAAACGTTTTTGTGCAGAGAAAAGGATAAGAAAGGACTGCATTGGATAATTAAACTATTCATTTCTATTTTTAGGTACAAAGGGCTTCCGTGAAATATCTTCGAGTATAGATGTAAAAAAATTTAACTCGGTGAGCTTGTGACTTTATCAATAGTTCTTTACGCCTAGCACAATTGAAAATTATTGTATGATCGAAAACTTTAAATTGCATTATTTATTTTTTTTCATTTTAAGAAACTCATATATATGTTTTGAATAATTCTTTGAACTAGTGTTATACTCAACTTAGTTACTTAATATACTATTTTCATCAACGGTGAATACAAAAAAAAAACTTAAGGGGCGGGGATCCGTTAATTTTTATTATTTACTCTTTGAAATTTGCATTTCTCAAAATTTTCTAAGGAGTACACTGAACCCCATCGCTTACTTTTGTGTCATCAAAGATGTCCTGCATCTGTGTATCTTGAACTTCAATTTCGAAAAATATCCTGGGGGCCCAACAACTTATCTCTGATATCAAGGGTGATACGTTGCTTTATTTAATTTTGTCTTTATTACTAAACTATAAAGACGTCAGTCGATGTATGACGGGTGAAAATTGCTTTTCTTCTTTTACATTTTAACGAAGCAATTGCCTGTTTGAGGATATTTTGATAGTTGAAATTATAACCCTAGCTCCGGTGAATGAACCCTAAACTCCAGTAAGCGTTCATAGTTGACTGCTTTTTCGTTTCTTCATTCCCCTGAAATGACTTACCAGTAAAACAGTTAAGTTACCGGATCGAGTTCAGCCTTGTCACAATAAAGCCTTTCCCTCCATGTTAAACATTACAAAACACATTATCAAATTATCATGCCGTGGCGTGATGTTCATTGTTGAAACACGCGCGTTACTCAATCATCGGCTGTTATATATATGAGAATAATAGCATGCAAACATTAACAAATTAGACCTTCTAAATAATCTGAAACATAGCAATACAAGATGTGCCTTTTTGCGTAAATATTTAAAACTTCTAAAACATAAGTTATCAAGCATTAAACTAGATATTGAAAAGATTATTCACATAGCAGTCCAGTAGCCTTTCAACTTTAATCCAAAAAAGTCTTTTTTAAATACGCTATTGAAAATCAAAAAAGACCTTTCACGTTTCACTTGCGATTTTAGGAGATATGGATAAAAATATAAATTAACAATAGATTACTGTTACTCATACATAATATTATACTTTTTTAGGATTGGAATAACTAAAAAAACGCATGTAACTATAAAATTTAGTCTTAGACTACTGAACACTAACTATTGATTATTAAGTGGAAACTCAAATTAAAATAACATTTGCATTGATTTACTACGAAATTTTACAATCTCAAAGATGACTAAAAAATTAAATCTAGCTTCAGGAAAATGATCCTTAGTATTTTCACACGATGATTCAAGTACTCAGTGTTTATTCCATTGCAAGAAATACCAACCACCAATATATCTTCTTTCCATAGAAAAATATTTTAGACATTTGCATACATGTATGGCCGTACATTTTCTGCATTTACATAGAAAAAATTAATACGTAATATGCAGTTCTATTGTAAGGAAAATTATCCACCAATTAGTTGTTGTTTGAAATATTCCACATTAAAAGTACTCTCTAATTAAGGCTCTTGTGACCAAATTTACATAGGTTCAATTAAGAAATAACATCTATCATGTTATTTCTTAATTTGTGTTATGCCCAGCATCTGTTATTACGGTAACTATAATTATTTTGCCAATTTTGGAATCAATGCTTTTATATTTCGTCCATAAAAACGCCAACAACAGCAACAACAATGATTGTTGCAAATTTGGAACGAAGTAGTGAGAAACTGGTTTTAAAAAGCAGGTAAAAATTTCATATTAATAAAATGAGCAAGGAATAATGACGTAAACTGTCCTTGGTTTGTAATTTTCTTTCCAGTCTTTAGGTAAATATATATATATATATATATATATATATATATATATATATATATGTATATATATATATGTGTGTGTGTGTGTGTGTTACGTGTGCCTTGGCCCGCGAGATTCATCGTAATATATAGAACAACGTTTCAGATTTGTAAACCTCAATTTAAGCCTACTTTCCCATAAAAGTAAAAAATAAAATCAAACTAAGATTTTTAAAAAAAAATGACTTAAAATGTAATGCAAAAATATCTCTATAAAGTACTTTATGTTCACAAAAGTTATTCAGTTATTTATTGTCATTTCTCAAGAACCCCCCCCCCTTTTTTTTTTTACAAAGTATACTATTTCCTGGCAATTGAAAAAGTTTCTGTAAGCTAAGTTTTTGATACATTTTTACGAATCTGAGAAAAAGGGTATCTTCCAAAAATTCATAGAAAACCCAATGCTAGTTTCGGCATATCCTAGGTGATGGTTGCAATAAACTCCAAAAAAAAAAATTAAAAGTCACACCTACAGTGTTAATATAATTTAGTTTCTGTTCCTTCTATTAATTACCAGAAATAGCTACACAGTGATAAACCCTTGGTATATCACTCACGTGCAATAGACCGAATTCAAAAAATAGCCAAATTTAATTATGTTTGGTGTTTTAGGCTTATCGGCGTGTTTCAATACACGTGAGTCAAATACCAAAGAAAATGTATTTTGTGGCCGCAAGAATTAGTTGGTACAAAAAAGTCTGTAGACTCTTGAATTTTAATAGAAAAAAGTCACCTTTTCTTTCTTTTTCTTTCTATTTTCGTAAACTACGCTGTTTTATAAAGAAAGTTGATTTTTGACTCACCTACAAAAAATCCAACAGTATCTTCAACCATAGCGGCAGAAATTTAAAACTTTCTGTATGAGCAAGTTTTTTTAACGATTAAAAATTTTAAGGAAAATTAAAAAAAGGGGGGGTTGCAATGTCTCTCATTAAAGAAATTAAATGAGCCTAATGTTTTTAATTTATAAGTTTCTTCTTGACAAAGGTATTTTCATTGTTTTCTCAAACATTTGTTTATATTTTAAATTGAAATCAAGGTGTTTTAATGTGTTGAAATTCTGAAATGTGTTTTCCATAACTGAATCATTTTATTTTAGAGCAAATTTTTTTTCCTTCCATTAAAAATATGTAGTTCTACTAATCGAAATTATATCGCATTAAAAAAAAAAATGGCTGAATATGACAACATAAAATACACTTTCATTCCGATCCCCTTTAAATTTTTACCACCTTTTAGTTTGCAACTTTATTTTTGCATGCATTTTAAACAATTTAGTAGTATTCAACGCAAAAACAAATTTTTTTGCTCATTGCATCAACTGCATGTACCTATTGAATATTGCTATTGTACATAATAAAAACTCATTTTGATTAAATGATGCATACTTCTATACCAGCGCAGCTTTTAAGCTACTTGGCTGTGTTCAAACGTTTGCCATTTTTATTAAAACAAATATTTGCTAAGATACAAAAGATAACCTATTTCAAATTGAGTATTTTTGTATGCAAAATATTATAAATTGTTTTCAAGGCCTTTATTCAGGTATATAATCTGTTAGAAATGATATCACTATGGTTCGCAAGCATTTTCGTCCAATTCATTCTTTTTTTACCCCGTTCAAATTTTTTTTATAAGCTAGGCACCGAATAAAAAGTCAAGAAATCAATTATATAATAAAATTTATTTCGTTCATTGTATGGTAACCCAAAAATTGTTCGTCTATTTTCGACAGCTATACAGTTTTTATGAAATTAATCATCAAAAAGTTATTAACATCTTTATATTACTGTGATTTTTCTTTTGAACATTTATTTTACTTTGTGTTCTAGTTTTTACTCATATTTTGCTTACGTTCGACGAGCACGATCGGTAGCGACCGGTTAGTTAATCACGTGAAAGCTAATGTTCACGTGTTCTAATCAACCAATCAACTGCTTACAATGGTAACTGGTGCTGTAACCGGTTAATTATAGAACGCTGCGGTTAGTAACCGGCTACTTACCGGTCGACTGATGAGTTTCGTCTAACGCAAGGTTTAAGTAATTGATTTTTAGAATAGTGTTATTCTGAAAATTATGTGATCACTTTTCTAAAGAGAAAAGGGCAGTTTGTATGTTAGTATAAATGAACAAATATTACCAATCAATGTACGCTTTCAAGGAAATTTTAATTTTTGAGTTATGTAGTGTAAAAAATTGATAACGGCATTGTATTTATTTACTAGCTGCTTACTTCGGCTTTGCACGGTCTACGTCGAAAATGAAAGTTATGTCAAGTGACGCGTATTAAACAATCAGGCTTGAACAAAAAAAAAAGTAAAATTTCCCAGCAGATTACGGAAAAATAACCAAAAAGGAAAATTTTTATGTCCCCCGATTACAGGAAAGATCTCAAAACAATAGACTGAATTTTATTCCTTCATATTCGAGAGTAAAAAGGCAACAGATCTTTCTTCTCAATGATTCACGCTACAAATTTCAATAAAAGCAATTTTCAACAATGATCCTGATCAACAATGAATTTCTAGTTGAAGGTTCACCTACATTTTAGCATGAAATTAGTTAAAAACAGTTAATAATTCACACGTTCTAATTACCTTGTAACATTAGAACATTTTTTTTCTGATGCAGAGAAAAATGGTATTCCATGGATAGTTTATAATTTTTGCGTGCATTTTTTCTCCCTCATATTAGAAAAATGCCATTTTTGAGTCCTTGAAATTTGAACGGTTTGGTCTTTTTTTGGCTTTTGAAAACCCCCATCGTTCCTTCACGGGTGTCCTGCCAAATTTGGTCAAGATCCGACGCAAATTGTTGATTTGTATAGGACTCATATAAACACATCGCTCGTTTGAAAAATGAGTGTCACAATACGAAATTTTTAATTTCCTTTTTTTTTTCGCTTAAAGGCCTTCAAATGACGTTATCTTCTTTGGAAAATAAGAACAGGTTTTTTGTTCTAATATTAACCACTGCAGAACACAGCAAACTTACTTTTCTTAATGCAAATTGCATGAAGAGTTAAACCTTAAACGCTTCTTCTGTAAAACTGAATGCCCAACATTGTTCAGTTAAAAAAAAGAATAATTACCAAGAATTAAATAATTCCACATGAAAGCTAAGTTCGTTTAGCTTTCATTTGGAATTATTCAGTTCTTGGTAATTATTCTTTTTTTTTACTGAACAATGTTGGGCATTCAGTTTTTTAAGTTTATTATTATTTTTTTTAAAGTAAAAATGTTGTATTTCGATAAAAGCAGCATTCACGCCAATATTCTCTCCGCTATATAAGTGAAATTTTTCAATTTTTTAATTTTAAGTGTCACATTTATGCGAACAAAAAAACGCATTTATTATTGTTTTATCTCCCTCAAAAAGAGTTTATCACTTTTTTTCCGCAAGAAGATTTTTTTCAAAAATCTACTTTTGTTTTAAATTTAATCACTTGGATGTTTTCAAACAGAAAATTAAATGCAAGCAAAATATTCTATCATCTTTTTTTTTTCTTTTCTTTTCTTTTTTTTTTTTTTTTTGTCCTTTTCTTTATGTTGTGATTTTAAGTATTTCTTTTCTTTTTTCAAAAATTGTTCAGTATATCATATTTTCTTTTTCAAAAATATTTGCTATTTTATAACTTTAATTTAATTAATAACAATTAAAAGAAAAAAAAAGTATAGAACGTAAATACTTTGGCTTTCAAATTTGGAGCATAACTTTCAAAAGATTAAACTTAACTTCTCATGAATTATAACTCCAAACTAAAAAAAAATTGAAAGAGTTCGAGAAAAAGGATTCTCATTAAGGCTTACCTAAGAAAAAATATATTTCGGCTGCTTAAAACAGGGGATATTTGTCTTTTATACGTAGTATATTTAGTGTAAATCGTTTGTTTTGATAGTGAAAATTCAGGGGGGGGGGTGAATCCAGCATCGGCGATTTCTTGAGAAAGAAAGCGATGCGCGGCAGGGGTCCGGCGCGGGAGCGTGACGTCACCGCGACACGCGCCCCCTAGCAGTGGGCGGGAGTCCGGCATTCGCGACCCGGGAGCCGATCTGTGCAGCCAGGGGATCGGCCAGCGCCGCCACAACGGCCACAATTGTTGTCCCTTCGCGTTCGCTTTCCGCGCGCTGGCGGAGGTTCCGGGCCAAAATTTCGCGGATACAGTTCGCCGAGAAATGGGGCGCGACCCCCGTGCTGTGGCCGAGGCGGCGCTCCTCGGCCGCCGGCAAGGAGGCGTCCGGCAACGGCAGCCTCCTCGGTTTGCCGGACGCCGCCGCCGGACAACCGCACAACGTCGTCTCACTTCTCTCTGGTTCCAGGTCGCTTCCGAAGCTGGGCAGCGAGGAGCTGGGCGGCGTCGACGGCCAGCAGCAGACGCAGTCCGGCCAGCCGCACTCCGGCCAGCAGCAGTCCGGGCAGTCTCCCTCTCCGGGCAACTTCGAGCCGATCCCGCACGACCACGACTTCTGCGAGAGGGTGGTGATCAACGTGTCCGGGCTCCGGTTCGAGACCCAGCTGCGGACGCTCAACCAGTTCCCGGACAGCCTGCTGGGTGACCCGACCCGCAGGATCCGCTACTTCGACCCGCTGCGCAACGAGTACTTCTTCGACCGCAACCGCCCGAGCTTCGACGCCATCCTCTACTACTACCAGAGCGGGGGCAGACTGAGGCGGCCCGTCAACGTCCCGCTGGACGTCTTCGCCGAGGAGATCAAGTTCTACGAGCTGGGAGAGGTGGCCTTCAACAAGTTCCGCGAAGACGAGGGTTTCATCAAGGAGGAGGAGAAGCCCTTGCCCGACAAAGAACTTCAGAAGAAAATGTGGTTGCTATTCGAGTATCCGGAGAGTTCGCAAGCGGCCCGGGTCATCGCCATCATCTCGGTGGTGGTCATCCTGCTGTCCATCTTCATATTCTGTCTGGAGACGCTGCCCGAGTTCAAGCACTACAAGCTGTTTAACACGACCAACAACATGACCCGCGTCGTCGAGGACGAGGTCCCCAAGACGACGGACGCCTTCTTCATCATCGAGACGGCCTGCATCGTGTGGTTCACGTTCGAGCTGCTGGTGCGCTTCCTCGCCTGCCCCAACAAGCTGGCGTTCTTCAAGGACGTCATGAACAGCATCGACCTGGTGGCCATCATCCCTTACTTCATCACCCTGGCCACGGTGGTGGCCGAAGCCAAAGCTCAAGAACTGCCCATCATCTCGGTGAACGAGAGAGCAGGCAACAACCAGGCCATGTCCCTGGCCATATTACGGGTCATCCGTCTCGTCCGAGTGTTCAGGATTTTCAAGCTGTCCAGGCACTCGAAGGGCCTGCAGATCCTAGGAAGGACTCTGAAGGCCAGTATGCGAGAGCTGGGCTTGCTTATTTTCTTCCTCTTCATCGGAGTTATCCTGTTTTCGAGTGCCGTCTACTACGCGGAAGCGGACTCGGAGAGATCCTACTTCAAGAGCATTCCGGACGCCTTCTGGTGGGCCGTGGTCACCATGACAACGGTGGGCTACGGTGACATGAGGCCCGTGGGCGTGTGGGGCAAGATCGTGGGTTCCCTGTGCGCCATTGCCGGTGTCCTCACCATCGCCCTTCCAGTCCCTGTGATCGTCTCCAACTTCAACTATTTCTACCACCGTGAGACGGACCAGGAAGAGATGCAGTCTCAGAACTTCAACCACGTCACCAGTTGTCCCTATCTGCCCGGCACAGTCGGGACTAAGTTGAAACGCGATTCAATAAGTGAGTCAACTTCGGACATCATGGAGCTCGAAGATGGTGCTGCGGTGACCCCATCCCCAGGATCACGAAAACGATCCAACCCCGGCCACACAAACAACAATCATACCTCGTCCGTATCAGTGGCCGTTGAAACGGATGTATGATTCCAGTTCATTCCGTCTACACTTGCAACATATTTAAGTTCCGCTTCGGATTTCATTTGCAAAACGTATCCTTTTCATGTTGAAGTGCCTTTTTAAGTGTTTGTAGCATGTTAGAAGTGATAATATAATATCTTCCTTTGATGCTTCAACAGAGCAAGGTAAGTTTTGTGCT
This sequence comes from Uloborus diversus, assembly GCF_026930045.1. Classification (NCBI taxonomy): domain Eukaryota; kingdom Metazoa; phylum Arthropoda; class Arachnida; order Araneae; family Uloboridae; genus Uloborus; species Uloborus diversus. Next base: position 151,536,056 of record NC_072734.1, on the reverse strand, counting down.
TGATTTCATTTTTCTTCCTTTCACTACATAATTGCATACTTTTTTTATGTTGTGTTGTGGTTGTTTATGTACAAATATTAATTTTAAGATATTTATTTAGAATTTCTTTGTTTATTCATTAATTATTTGATAAAAGTTACATGCATATAAAATGTAAAGGAGGGGAAAAAATAGTTGATTTCTAAGATGCATAACTAAATACCAACAATAATTCAGTGCTATGTTTACTGAAAATAACTGATTTCGTTAAAGGTTTTTTTTTTTTTTTTTTTTTTTGCATTTGTTTTGAATATTTTGCTTTTTTGACAAATTAAATAATGAGTTTTTCATTGTTATAGAAAGAATACATTTCATTTACTAAGGCAACATTTAGGGGCTTAGTAAGGGTTGGTCTAAAGAAGCAAATCTCCTCTCAGAATCCTTAATTTCAAGCCATATTGCTAACCATTGTGAAGTATTATATATTTATGTAAGGACTTCTATGTTCCCATGCTCTTGAACAAATTATGTTTTTTTCAGTGTTTTCCCTCCAACAAAAACAGTTTAGTCATCTTGAAGGCTAAAACTTTAAAACCTACTGTTGAACACCACGTTCTGTAGTAAGAGTAATTTTCAAAATTTTATGATTATTGTTATTTCAATTTTAAGCTCTTGGCTGAAATGTAGAAGAAAAAAAAACAGTATTTAATATCAATTTCTATAGCATTTGAAGTATTTATAAACTTTTGGTTTTCGGAAAATTCCTCATTTACTTTACTAATCTAATCTTATGATATGAAATGCACTAAAAGTTTTATTCCCAAATCAGAAAAAATATTAATTTAATTTTTTTTAGACATTCTACAAAAGCTGCATCTTTAATACTTAAAACAATTTATAATTAGTGTATGAATGAGTTAAAGCATTGTGAAATAACAATGAGTTGCAAATATTTTTTTAATGCCAAAATATTTTCATCTTTTGTAAATTTGAATCACATATGTATCAGATATATTTTCCACATTACTTACCTGTTATTAAAATGCATGTTTTTTTTCTTTAAAATTATGACATCATTCAGAATTGCATTCTTCTTTTGCATTTTAATGTTACAATTTAATTTTAACAATAATACATCAAATGATATTTCATGACAGTTTAAGTTTAATAAGACAAAAATGTGTTGTTCTTACAATAACTTGAATCATATATCATATTACATTTTTCATTAGAATCAAACACTAACATACTTCAAAAAAAAAAGCTTGTAAAATCCTGTAAAAGAGAGAAATTTCAGTAAAGATTTTTAAGACACTCGACTATTTTTTTTTATAAACTTCAAAAAATAAAAAAAACTTTTATACCAATAGTCCCTACATTATCCCCAAGCAGCGAAATCTAAAAAAAATGTCATTTATATGCGTCAAATAGAAACAAAATATTTATTATATTCTGTCTTAAAACATGTTTAAACGTGAATATGGTAATAAGATTACAAAAACTTTGTGTCAGAAAAATAAGCACATCCTTATAAAACTGTTGTTGCTTTTAAATGTACTCCCGTCTTTGATTCTGAAGGAATTGTTTCCCCCTCCCCCCTCAAATTACAGAATAATCTTTGTCTTTACTCTAAGAAACTATAAATTATCAATTTTAAATAATAATTTACGTTAAACTAAAGCTAAACGCTTCTTTTTTTTTCTTTTCTCTCTTTGTTTATCTTTATATGCGTAACGTAATATTGTACATCATTTTATGAAAACATTTGTTTTTTAATCTTGTTCCAAGGGTTCTCGAAGTTTTTACGTAGACTTCGAGTCCAATCAATGTTTGAGCAAATTTAAACCAAGACAAAATGTTATTGCCTTATGTCAAAAGTGATTTGAAAGTTTATACCATTCATGTTCTTCTGCTCCATTTGTGACACAGAAAAATCTATTGGATGGTTAGATAATGTCTTTATGTCCTTTATTGTCTAATTTTCTTAAAACTCTTCTTCTCAAACTACGTACTCTTATACAAAAATTTCTTTTCTTCCACTAAGAAAAATGCCCATCAATTTTTTCCCAATTATTTCAGTAAATCCAAACACGCACTTTGGTACTTTTCCTCTTCTTGATCTCTCTTGACTAATAAAATGATAGCCTTTCAAGTAAAAATCTTCAATTAAATAAATGATAAATAAATTTTAAAGAGAATTATTCTAAAAGAAAACGCATTATTTTGCCTCTCATAAAGCAAATCTCTAATGATTTAGTTCACCAATAAATGCGTCCATTAAAAATATTTTTATTCATTTGAGTGTTCTAAGAATTCATAATCAAGTAAGAGTAGAGTTACTCCCCTCCCCGGTGGATCGTAACTTATGCTCATATAAGCGCATTCTTATAGTAATAACACATTATTTGGGGGGTAATTTCAAGCCATGCCGGTTAAATTTGAACTACTTCCAATCAATGATTGACTTTAAAAAAAGCAAAAAAAAAAACTAGGAGACTCGAAAGTTCAGGGCAGCACTCTCCTCGCACAAAGTTATAAAAATAAGTTTTATAATCTTTACTTTATAAAAAAAAAATAATAATAAAAATAATAATAATAATCCAGAACTGTACATAGCTCATCGTATCATTCAGTAATTCTGAAGTTTATGTTTGGAAAATATTTTTGAAGTTGTTGAAGTCGGTGTTTCGTTATTGTAATATTTTATGCAATATTAAAAGTACTCGAAATTTTTTTGATCTTGTGAATTTTTAATATAGTAAAAATTTTTAATATTTTTAAATATTAAAAAATACTGCATTAAAGGTGTACTACTTTTATTAAAATCTTTTACAACTCATTTTGATGTAGTTTAAAGATAATCTGAATGGCAGGATAGCTTTGAACACGGATAATAATTTATTTTAAATGGATTTTAGAATTAATGTTTCTTAATATTTGAAATTTATTCAGTAGCTTAGGAGTGTTTCTCTTGTTTTATACTAATAAATACAACGTAACTATTAAAATTGTGGGTAGTGTTTAGTTACCCTGAATGACTAATAAAGAAACAAGACAAAATAGAAACAAAAGACTTTTTCGACTTATATGATTTTTCTTTTAATAAAATTAGCTTTGTTATTTGCTTGTTGAAAGCAAATTTAAAAAAAAATAAATAAATAAAGATATCAAACATTTTTAGTTATAGCATCGCAATATTCATGAAAAGTTATGAAATTATTTTTATTTTGTTGCAATTGTTTTTTTTTTTTCCTTGCTAATACAAATCAGGCTATGTTTGAACTGCTGAAAATTGGGTAAACTTTGTCGCTAAGCTTTGATCTAAAAATACATGTATACAATTAATGAATTATGTAAAACTTTATTACATGTGTTATATTTTACTAATAGTAAGCTTTTTATGCAATCTATGAGTTATTGAGTGCTAGCGAGGAATACTACTCTTACTCAAAATTCCTGGCTTTAATTTTTTTTTTTTTTTTTTTTCATGATCTCAATGTTTTTAATTATAATCTTAAGGGTTGTTTATTTAATATTTGTAATGTCATCTTAAAAATGATGCTATCGGATTTTTTTTTAATGTTTTTAGTTGTTGTTACAAAAAGTGCATGGTTCTAAAATTTTGAGCAATTAAAGCCACTATTCTTTTGTCTAACACACAATATGCATTTAAATTTATTTCACTCATTTTTAATCATTTTATAAAGCCAACAGTATTGATGTGAAATGTGTTTGGGGAAAATTAAGAACATAAATGAGATAAAGATGTGTAGGTTAAGATATATTGAATTTCTTATTCGTTTCAAAAGAAACTTGTATGTAAACCTAAAATTCAAAATCTCATCTACCAAGTAAAAATATAATCGAGAGAAAATATTAACGAAGGAGCGTGAAATTACATTTATTTCCATGTGTAACTTAGCAAGGGTAAATATATCGTTGAAATACCCGCGTTAGACTGTTCACAAAAGTTGTTTGTTGAAACATTTTAAATGAAACTTTTTTGTAATAAAGTTATATTATTTAGGTTAAATTCAGAAAAACACGCTACCTAATCCAATATTCTTTGAGTATAGATTTATTATTCTAAGTAAAAAGAGTACAGTATGTTCTATAAGCGTATAATATTTTGATTAATTTTGTGAAATTTACTCAGAAGGGGGGGGGGAAATGCGAAATTGAGCAGCTGAAATTTAGTGTTTGAAGGACAAAAATTTATTTACCATGAACAAAGAGGAGCAAAGTACCACGTTATTTTCTACCCATCAAGTTTCCTCAATTACATCGAAAAATGGTTAAAACGTAGAATTACGGTGATTGAATTTATTCTCTCTCTCTCTTTTTTCTCTAATGAAACGAACACATAACCATGATACAAGCAGATTGGCGAAAAATGAAACACTTCTAGTGGTGGATTTGCGTTTTATTGCAGATTTTGTAGCCCATTTATACGCATTTTTGGGGACCCCTTTGAGATGAAGTGAACGACGTAAAATACTTCTCATGTGCTTTTTTGTATATCTTTGAGACTCTTGTGTCGTGACGGCTCCCAGACGATTACTATAGTTGCGATATGGTAAATCCGATACTGAATACATCCTTTTGCTTTTCGTAAGAAAGTGTACAATTGAAATAAAAATATGATAAAAGAATAACATTAGACGCAAATGGTTACATTAATAAGTCAACGTTAAAATGTTGTCCCTCCTCTTCTTTCGTACCAAGTTTTAAACGAAATTTATTCAAACGTAAATTCCTGACAAACCGATAACCCTAAAAACCGATTTTGTTCTATTTTTTTCCACTTCCAAACAAAATGTTCACGTAAGTTTCCCCGTTTGGGGGCAAAAATTCTGGCACATTTTAAAAATTCATTCTTAGAAGGAAAGTCGGACATTTTTATGCAATTTGAAATTTAATAGAACTTTTTAAGTAGATTAGAACATCAGTAGATAATGACCGTATGAAACGTAAAAAATTTTAAGCCTTGGCGGATTTTTTTTTTTTTTCTTTTTTTGCTTATGGGCTGCCTTTTTGAATCTTATCTTGTTGTGTTTTTCTATTTTGAAGGGGATAAAATGATTTTCGATACTTCGGGTTTTCCTATGCTTTTTTCACGGTGTCCTTCCTCTTCTGATTTTTTTTTTCGCCACTTCCGAATTGTACTTTTTGTGTACCTCTCTGCCTCTATAAAATTGTTTTCAAAAATTTAATTGTATTATTCTTTTATTTGGTTTATATGCTTGCTTTATACCTCAAAATAGAAAAATAAAAAATAAAAAACGCTGTGAGGTTGACTTGTAACGCAAACAAATGGGATAAATACTAAACACAATTTATCGAAATTTGACCACAAGCTTTAGTTAGGGAATATAAAACGAGCAGTTTGACTAGTAATTAAACGCATTATCTTAATTTTATAAAGATATGTAACATTATTTTGATGAAATATGTCTTTCGTCGAGTCTTATATAATTAATCGAGTTGCATATAAAAATTTAGCTGAAAATTATTAAAATTTAAAAATGTTTATTCAAATAATTTCAAACTGTTTCCTTTACTTTTTTAAGTTATTTCTTTCCCGAAGGTTGCATTTTAAAACTCTTTCCAAACAAAAGAAAAGTAATTAACAAAATAAAGACGTTATTAAAACTTTAAATTTTTATTCAAAAGAAATACTTGCTTTTATTTAATTGTCGCAAAAGAAAAAAAAACAGACAACTCTCAACAATCTGGATTGTAAAAAAACTGAACCGATAATCGGTGATATGGTTGTACAAATTAAAAAAAGAAAAAAACGTTGAAACGCGCGCAACTATGCCGCATTGCACAAATGAGAATCCTTTAAACACCTTCGGGCACTCATGTTTCAGCAAAATTGAAGTGGTTTACGGTTCGGTCATTCACCGCATTAGTCCGCATTTTTGAGTCTTTTGCAATTTAAAAATAACTTGTGAAAATAAAAATTTTAGGCATCAGTAATCATTTACATCAGACATGTGCCTATCATAGCCTTATATCATTTGTACCTAATATTGTCTTTGCTCCGCTTGTAATCTCAGCAAATTTTCTTGTTTGAGCTTTTATCCTCATTATAATTTATTATTGCATAGATCCTTTTGTTACAGAAATTAATTTGTAAATGGTTTAAGAAATGGCCCAGAGGTACAGTACATATATTTTTAGTAGTATAACATTTATAGTGAAAATATTTTCCCACTAATATGCAGTGCGCTGTATTTTGTGAGATAATGTTTCCGATGCAACCATACATCATAAATAAACTGTCTTTAGTGACAAAAGCATTCATGTGGACGAAAATTATTGCTATGTTTCACCTCCAGAAGGCGCTGTAAGTGTGATTCCCCCATAAAGGCGTGAAATATTGTCATTGCACACAAGAATTTACGTTGTAGCATTTTTCATTTGCAGACGATATTGTAAACGCTTCATGTCATATTCAGATTTAACGTAGGGATATTATGTCTCAAGGATCGGTAAAAGGTTTGGCAGATCTGTTCAGGTTTGTCGCATTTTTTACTATAATGACGGTTTTTATTTGTTCTAATAGTCTTTCTTTTCCCATTAAGACTCTATTTTATGTAACAAAATGTGTCACGTTGCGCATGCAAAGATCTTAATTAGTAAAATGACATTCTTTGTTAAAAATAAAATTTTAACAGTAAATCTTACTGATATTATAAATGCTAGAGTGTGTTTGTGTATTTGTTTGCTGTCTTTAATTCTTTCACGCCTTAATTACCCATCCTATCATATTGAAATTGAGTATATGTATTGTTAAGGGTGCAGAATAGAACACTGGCTACCTTTCATCCAAAAAAAAAAGTATTCCAAAATTTTTATTCCAGTTTTATAGGAAAGCATTACTTTGCAAGTGTCTCATCAAAAAAAGTCATATTTGTTTGATTTTTGCTGCATTTTAGAGCCCTTAAAAATCACAATATGAACCTTACTCGAAGTTTAAAGGATAACTATAAAAACCCATAATTCTTCATTTTAAATGGATTTCATAATAATGTTAGTTTTCCTTCTTTCCTTCTAAAGAGTGAGTTGATTGAGAAGGGGTGAATGCGTAAACACAAGAAAACTCAGGATCAACAAACTTGGATAACGTTATACCAGGTAAAAAAATTTATTGTTTTGTGTGAATTTGTAAGAATATGGGTCATTTTTAAAATCTTAAACTGATTTAACTAACCATATTTTGCAGCAGCATTTAGTTGGAATAGACAGTATGCAAAATATTTTCTTGAATATATTATCGTAGAACGAAATGAAAAATGTTTACCCGAGAAAGAATTTACTTTATTGCTTTTATTCTCAGCTGAAAGGTTTCGCCAAATTTGTTTAGGGTTATATTTTTAGTATTGTGCGAGCAAAGTACCCTTGGCGAGATTCCGCATGTTAGTTAAACCATTTTTAATTTTTTTCATGAGTAGAATAAAATGGTAGAATAATGGTAGATCAACTGAAAAGAAAACTACCACCATATATCCGTAAGAATTTTGTTGATGATTTGCATAGCATGACATAATTTAATCATAACTCAGAAATTAGAAACATTCGAAACAGAAAATTTTTAAATTAACCGATTCGGAAATTTGAGAAAAATAACTCAGCTATAAATGGAAAACAATAAGCGCTAGCCAAGCAAAGCAAAGAAGTATCATCTTCTTTTATAATAATTCGTAATATCATATTAAATTTTCTAGCATTAATTGTTATTCTTGTCAGGACGCAATTATTATTTAGTTTTATCAAGAATTGATAAATATCGAATTGAAAATTAATTTTAAAAGAATAAAGCGAAAAAATCATGCATACGAACAAAATTTACTAGACTTATTGGCATTTTCTTCGTTACCATCACGTGCGTTTGTTTTACCTTTTTCGTCCGCCATTAGAAAGTGGCTACAGTGCCCTCTATAGTTCGTTGAAGTTGCGAATAAAGTTGAATTTCTGATTCGTAGCACAAGCATGATGATTTTAAAAAAAGAGTCATCTTTTTTAATAAAATTTGAATTACAGTCTTCCAATGATGCTTCTAAAAGGCTTGCATGAAATTTCATGAAATCATTAGAAAGTAGAAGACGGTATTAAATAATGATGGTATACCATTGAAAATTCCTGCAATGATGGTCATAATATAAATTTTAGCTGAAGAAAAATGTGTACTGGCTGTTCATTTTCAATGGAAATATTGAAAAAAGGAAAAGAAACTGCACATTAAGAAATGTTTGAGAAGAAAGGATAATGTTTCAGCAATGCATTCTAAAGCAAAAATTTTGACAATTATTAGTGTTATCACAAATAGTGTGGCAAAAACTAGAAATAACAAATAGTGCTGTTTTAAAACGCATTTTCTAACTGCTTAACTTGTTATTCCGAGCCATTATACCACCACTTGAGTAATAAGGACTTAAAGTGATGTAAAAATAGTAAATTAACAATTCAAGAATTGGACAAAGTAACGCTCACTCTGCCAATCATAAAACGAATGAGAGGCAATATTTCTGAAGATTTCAAAACAATAATAATGTTGTATCTAAGGTAATCTTGAAATTTATATATGTATTTAACTTTCGCATGTATTCATGTAATCGATACTGCGTGGAAAACCATTATGCGAAAAATGCAACTTGTAGAAATATAAACCTAAATAAATACGTATTTTATTCTACGATGTTTTGTAACCACAACGCAGAAAAGTATTAAGGGCTTTAATGAAAAAAAAAATTCTAAAATTAATATTTAAAAGGCACTTTTTTAATTTAATCAAATTGAGAGCAAGTAAAATAAATAAAACACTAATAAAAGCAAGTCAAAATGAAACTTTTATCGAATGATCAGAAACAATTCCTTTTACTCAACAAGTTAGAGATCAGTTTATGTGAAATATTTTAACAGAGACTGTTAGACACTTTAATCGAAATTTCGGCGCAGTGGATGAAGTGTCAGTATAATAAAAGTTTAGTTTGGCAAAATTTAAAACTTTGAGTAATGCTTAGAATTAAAATTTCATTTGATTTTCTAATGAATTTTTCTCCTTTTTCAGTAAATACGAATTATAAATTAGCGAAAATTCGAGGAAACATATTAACTTGTTTTTATTTCTTTATAAAAAGCTTCTTATTAGCTTACTTTCCAGCTAGAATTTTGTTAAAAAAAGAGAGAAGAAAACATGAAAACCTAATACACCGTAAAATCGGTCTACCTCTCTCCCCTCCCCCCCCCCCCTCTACCTCCTCTATGACTTTTGACTGACTCAAATATAGTTTTTTTGTTTGTTTCAGCCAGAACATTTAAGTAACATATTTTGTTTTTTTATTTGAATAATGTTTCAAAAAAATTTGAATGTTCGAAAATACTTATCCTTAGAGCCTACAGATAAATTTAAGGCAAATTTAAATCTCGAACTTAGAAGCGAATTTTCTTCAAACAAATTTTGTTGGAAAAAGGACTTGTACAAAGCAACAAATTTTTATTTAAGTACTAATAATAAAGTTTTAAACAATTCAAAGAATTTTAACATAAACGTCTATGAAGGATATTCAAACCTTATTACTTAAGAGAACAACAATAATAAAAATTATTTTTTCGTACCAAAAAATTTAGAAAATTGTGTTCGTTCTGAATATAATCTTAATTTTTGGTTTCAAAAACAAGAAAAAAAGTTATTTATAAAATTCGGAACACCATATTGCTGTAAACTTAACCTTGATACAAGGAAGAAATGTTTTGACTGAATTAAAAGGAAGCGAATTCAAGTGCAAATGTTTTTGTTGTAAAATAATGATTGCTAAGATGATTTTTTCCTATTCTAAAATTTCAATTAGAGATTGTTTCCGACAAGGGAAAATGAAAGGAAATTCGGAGCGCTTTATTTTTTACCCGAACCGCTAAACGATTTTAACTTTGATTAAAATTATTTTATTTATTTATTTATTTATTCTGAAGTTTCACTTTTTAAATTTATTTTTTGGCAAGAAAGAAGAGAAAGAAATACAACGTAATTTATTTTTCACTTGAAAAAAAAGAGCTTCAAACGATTTTTTTCTTTTTTTTCTGATAGAAGTTATTTATTTCCATGTTTGGATTTTCTGCCCCGCTTTTTTTTTTTTCTTTTTTTCTTTTTCTCTCTCCCCAATCCCTCCCCGTTTCTTTTTTTATTTCTTGTGCAGAAAAGTTGCTGTCAAATTGCTAAAAAGGTGCTGCTACTTTATCTGTTTTGTTTTATTTTTCTTTGTTATTGATTTTATTTAATTGTTTATTAATTTATTCATCTATCTTTTTATATATTTCTTTATTTTCTGTCTAATTCAGATTCAAATTTTTTAGTTGGAATAAATATTTTTTTTTACTGTTATTGTTTAATTTACATGTTGTGAAATCGTACGCTAAAACATTGAACAAAATATCTACGTTTAAATGGTTCTAATAGTAACGTCAATAATAGTGTAAATTTACTGAAAAATAAAGCCTGACAATTTGAGAAACTTAATTTCGCATAAACTCTATCATCAAGTTGGGGGGAGTGGTTGCATGAGAGATACATATTTTGTTTTAGAAATCCGTTTAAAATGTTAAAAATGCATCTTTGGCGCAATTTGTAATGTTGGTTAATTTATGGTAGAACTAAATGTTGGTATACGGGAAAAGTTGTCTCGTTTAGTTTTAGACGGAACTTCTTATTTATTTACCATGTGTCTATAATTAGCTTCAGTTAATCGATTAGAAAATATCTGGGTGATTTAATCCCCTAATTTTCTGCGTAATTTCCCGTGACTGATTGCAAAATAGCTATGATTAGAACGAATTTTTAAGAATGAAATCAATGTGACGTAAATGACTCAGAAAGACGGAAAAGAAGAATGTATGAAATAAAATACTGCGTTCCTATAATCAATGAAGTCATTATCAAAGTATCTTTGGGCCAGTCCGGATAACTTAGCACCAATTCTTAAGCTTTAATTTATTTGAGCTAGGAAAAAAATAGATTTAAGGAATTTCTCTGCCGAGACCATAAAATAAGTAATCGAATCTTTATGATTTTAAAATATACTATGCAATAAAAAAATTTGAAGTAGCTCCAAGTTAACTGTACCAACTCAAAGATACCCTGAATGACTACACTTGTGTATCTTTTTGTATTAGAAGATTTCAAGACTAAGATCCTATTCAGGCGTTTTGGGAATTATTATTGTAGTACTGCCGCGTAATATTGCTGTAAATTTCGTCGGGTTTTACGATTATGTTAAATTTACACATAACAACATATATTTTTAAAAAATTCATCAAACCTTTAACATTCAAATATATTGCGCATCTAAGAGAATATTTTTGCTTATTAGTTCTGAAAAAGAAAAAAAAATTGAAATTAAATTTTCTCATAACACATTTTAAATATCCATTATGCTTCTGGCTACATACGATTGTTTCTTATACTTTAAAAAGGATTCAGAAACGTTCCTGAAAAATAATAGGCAGCTGATGTGCCCAATTTCTGCCAGTAATATATCTCGTAAAAACCAGGAACGTTTTCCGCTGAAATTCATTAACCTTCCTGGAAAATCCAGAAATCTTCTCGTTTAAAGCCAGTCGTGTCTCTGGAACATCAGAGTCATCTTAGGCAGAGATAATATGTAACAGCCTGGCACCTTCCTGGTTTACCAAGACTGTTCCAAAAACAGTATTGCAGCCATGGCCAAAGCTAAGCCAGAATTGCAAGTACGTATCAAGCATCTCACTTGATTGCAATTCTTGCAAAGCTACGTAGTCCATACTCATTTGCTCCCTTTGGGAGTTTAATCAGCATGGACAAGCCGCAGCTAAACTGAAGCCGATACACCTTATAAATACTCTCTGTTAACCTTTAAACTGGGAGCTAAAAATAATTTTTGCAACAGAAAGAAGCATGCATTCGGACAACTTGTAATTCAGGAAACTTTTTGACAACGATACTTGATATTTCCAGGAAGTGGATGAAAACCATTGAAATCCTGAAACGTTTCATGGTAATGCTCAGTAACGTATCGGAATTTTTTTACAGTGTATATAATAGTAATCAAGATTAAAGTTATTGTGAATGGTCATTTAAAATGAATTATATAATTCAGGTTTTGTTATTAAGAAATTTTCATGAGTCCCTGTTTTACTTAGAGCTTGATCCCCCCCCCCTTCCCCGTTCTCTTCTCTTTTCTGTCGGATTGAGGGATTGAGAAGAGTTTCTCCGATGCGAATGCCTAAGCAATGTGCATACCATTACAACACACACACACATATATATATATATATATATATATATATATAAGGGTGGTCCTTATTTCTGAAGTTGTTGATATTTTACACGACGCCCCCTTAATTTGTTCCATTATACAAATAAATGATCCTTGCAAAATTTTAAGTCAATCCATGAATATTAACACGTGCCCCTAGGACCCTCTTTTTTGAGTTTCGAAGAAAAGCGAATTTTCTCATTTTTACGTAAAAATATTCTTACGTTTCATATTTACAGTAATTTTGAACCGCAATATATGCTGCTACTTCCAGACTGACCATTCTCCCACTTTCACTCAGTAAAATTTTACATGTTACAGAGCGTACATGTACACCAATGGCCTTGGGTCAGATACACCGCTCTTCTGAGCTCGTTTCAAATTAAGCGGCAGGGAACATTTCTTTCCACCAAGATGAACACAAGGGATTCTAAAGGCTATAAATGAATGGCCTAGGCCGTTAATTAATGACCTTTGACAACAACAAATTGCCCCCTCCAGGCTTTAGGGGTGTTCATTAAGAAAATTTTCTGTGTATGTAACAGGTGTGGCAAATAGGGTCGCTAGGTTTCAATGCTATAAATATTAGAAATGACAATAATATTTTAATTTTCTGCTCTTTAGTCATAAATATATTTGAATGTTTATGCAATTTTTAATTTTTAAAATATGAATTTCGAAAAATCCTCGAAACTATATTTTCTATATCAAAATTTAAAAAAATTCGGATCAACGTAGATCGGATTAACGTAAAATTCTATACTTTAAATTAATATTCTTCTAATTCAGAACATAGTCCTTGTATATAGTATCTATTCTAACCTGTTGAACTTTTTTTCTACATCTGGTCTACCACAACGCAAAAAAGCTTGACAAGTATTGATATTTTCTCGCCTTTCATCACTGTTAGACAAATGCCATATTGGGGATAATAATGCTGTTCATTTGTTAACAGTCTATGTGGATGCAGTAATTTTAAATCCAAATGATCTTATAATCAATCGTACATACCTTAAGAGAGCAAGAGAAAATCTTCTAGAATAAAAATCAAATTTCATGAATTCAAATTCAGATTTTGTAGTTATTCACTGGGATACAAAGTTACATCCAGATGTAACTGCAAAAAGAACGCCGATAGGCTTACCGTGATAGCATCAGGTCCCAATGTTGAACAGCTAATCGAAATCCCTGAGATATTTCTTCAGTTGTATATGATATCTTAGATGATTGCTCTTTATTGCTAATTGTTCAAGCTTTTGTGTTTGATACAACGACTTGCAATACCGGCCGCACAAATTGTGCATGCATTGTTTAACAGCAAAAACTAGACGGTGATATATTACATTTGGATTGCCTTCATCATGCATTTGAAATCATACTGCAGAGTGTCTTTAACGAAGTTCTTGCCTTTCTTAGTTCTAGACCCGATATTCCATTATTAAGCATTTTGTGGAAAGATCTCCATCATTCTGAACTTTTAACATTTCAATCAAGTAGACAGACCACTTAAATTCTTAAAGACGAAGTCGATGATATATTATTGTTCGTAAAAAGTGGATATTGAGAAAGAACATTCCTTTTACAATTACAGAGACTTCTCATAACTTGTAATAATATTTCCTGGTGAAGAACCTCCTAGAGGGATAGGATTTCTGAAACTTGTAGCTTATCCCTGAGCCAGATGGGTGGTTAAAGGAATTTATTGTTTGAAAATTTATGTATTTAAAAAAAAAAATTTAATTGACCTTACATGAGGAGAAAGCCCTTCAATGCTGTTTTACAGTTAAATGCTGTATGAAGATATATTTTTTCGCAGCAACCCAATCGAAGCTCCTTTAAATAATAAAATGTGCCAAAAAAAACTAGCAGCGTACAAAATGATAACAAACATGCAGCAGAAGAAGCGATTGGAAAATTCATAAATCACTTTTCGTATTTAGGGTATTAACTAGTAGCTTTGTCCGTATTCGATGAAGGAATTAACTTTGAAGATAGGAAAAGACTACTCCAAAAATTGCTCTCTGATAAGGAAGACGTGTCTGATGATTATATAAAAAAGTTCATTTAACGATATATGATTTGAAATACTTTCTTAGTAAAGATTTTCCTCTTTATAAAATCAATTACAAGTCAATAAAACTTTGATAAGTTACAAATACCAAAAGATGTTTTCCAACTTGATCCTGATTTATGGCAAAATGAAGGAAGCTATTTAAAGGGAAGAGAGATCATTAAAATGCTGAAAGTTGTGAATGATACAACTGAAAAAGGAGCACAATTAATCGAAGAATTGCACAAACAATTTTCCAAACATGAGTCACAAAAGCAATTTATTTTACAGACTGTCCAAGACTATCGGGAAAAAAATACACACGATCGAGATACATTGAGAAAAGCGAAAGATTAAGGTAAAGTTTCTAAAGCATTATTTCAATTTTATTCAATGTAAAATGCTTAGATGATGTAAAGTAATTAAAAAGAACAATTTTAATGCTACCTCACTCTAAAAATATTTTTCTAACCTAGGAAAAACGAAGAAATGGGTCTGAAGTAAAAACTTGAATATTTGTGGGAAAATTATCAAACGTGTTAATGTTCAACGTCCTAGGGGCACGAGTTATTATTGTGCGATCGAGTTCAAATTTTTCACACGTTAATTTTTATTATAGTGTCACAAAACTAGGGGGCGTCACTTGCTGCATTCCGAGAAAAAAAAATTCCCATATAAATAAGGACCACCCTATATATATATATATATATATATATATATATATATATATATATATATATATATATATATATATATATATATATATATATATATATATATATATATGGGAAGCTACTGTACCCGCGGATAAAATTTACTTTTCAAATTTTGCTGGGAATGGATAATCGATCGGTAAAATTTTCTGGCAGAATCTATAACTTATCATCTAATTTGTCAATTTTTGTCAGATATAAATCTCAAAGCTTTCAACTTCAAAAAATTTTTCTTAAAAACCATCTTTCTTGTCAGCGTGGGTACAACGCCTCATTCACCCCACGGATTGGTGCCTTTATACCCACAGACATAAAAAAATAGTATATAAGTAGGTCTGAGGAACTCAATTACACTCAATACATTTTCATAGGCCATTTTATATTGAAAAACTTCAAACATCCGTTGAAAATTACATTAAACAAAATATCCAACAGAAATTAAACTTTGAAAAATTAATCGACGGTTTTTTTCCTTTTTTTAATTTTCCTTAAGTTTTAACATCAGCAAACTCTTTAAAAAAATTATTACTCTTAAAAGATTTAATGATGTTACGAATAATTAATATGTTTTTAAACAAAATATTAACTAGATTCATGATAGTATGGCTCTTAATGTACCTACAAAACAACTTCAATTTATATGCAAATTGAACTCTTTAACAAAATTAACCGATTACAAAAAACTCAGTTTAGATTAAACCAACAAAAATCTAAAAAAGTAGACTTCAAATGAAAACAGGAGGGATTGAAAGATTGTTGATGTAGATCCTGAAAGATTGTTGATGTAGATCCTGCAACAGGTGGGGGTTACTTCAACACTGTATCTTTAAGCCCTACTTCAAATTCATCATCATTGTTGAAAGCAAATTTCGGACGTTGATGACAAGGCCCCATTTTGAGGTACTTCATATTGTATGAAGACTCAGGTGTGACCCAAAAAGACTAAAAATTGCCGTCCTTGGGTGCACATGGTTATATGCTCTTGGGTACAAAGGTACGCTATTTTTGTTTTGCAAGCCAGTGACATCGACAAAACCACAGTTTCACAACATTAAAAATCAGAAACAAAACCTTCAAAATACATTCAAACGTGTGTAAGTTGACCATTTGCGGTGCACTACTTCAGAGGCCAACTTAAACAGGTTTTCAACTTACAGAGGTTGCTTTATATGATGTAGGCTAATTCCGTGCCTGAAAAAAGCGGTCAACTTAGACAGGTGGTCAACTTCACAGGTTTTACTGTATAGGGAACATGATACCTACAACAAAAAAGAATAATACAATCCACGACGAACGAAAAAAAAGAAATGGCTCTTTTTTTTTACTTAAATCCTACTAAAACCCAAAAAGTGTGATAGAATCTCAAATGTTCGTTTGATGTCGTTGAAACTTCCTGGGCTTCTGGAGAGGGCTTTGACACTCACTTGAATCCCAATTAGGATCTCTTTGGACGATACCCCCGAATTTCCCGACCAACGTCCGTGGGTACAGCAGTTTCCCCTATATGTATACAATACGTTCCGTTTTATCCTGCAAGACTTCTATTTTCGCAACCGTTAGTGCTAAATGTATACTTCCAATTGCAAAAATGTCCAAAATCAGATGCGGAGTTAAGATATTGAAAGTTTGGAAAAAAAATGAAAATGAGGCAACAACTTATTGCCCTTTCAGAAAAGTGGCAGATTGTCAAAGTAAAAAAAAAACGTATTTATTATTCAAAAATGAATGAAACAATACGCCAAAACACACTGAAAAACCCTTGAACACTTTGAAAAACCACTCTAAGCGCACTTATAATTTTAAACACTGGTACCGCTATCTTTTCTCCCAAAAGGTGTTATCGACGGCAAGTGCAAAATGGTGCAAGTTACAAAACGTTGCGTTTCATATCTCGGTGAATATTGGTCGCACTAATTTCAAGCTTTTTGTATTGTAATTATTTTTCAATGGATATTATTCCTCCAAATTTCATTTAGGGGACCTAAAATCCGTATAAAAAGTTACATTTTGTATTTTTTGACTAATTTTAAGTTTTACTTCAAACTTTCAATATAATCAACTCTGCATCTGGTTTTGAAGATTTTTGCGTTTGGAAGTATGCATCTAGGACTAACAGTTACGAAAATAGAGGTTTAGTAGGTTAAAACGGAACACCCTATATATATATATATATATTTATTTATTTATTTATTTATTTATTTATTTATTTATTTATACCCGGACATGGCCATATAATTATAGTTTGGGCTATTATAATAGCCTAGTCGGAAATTTGAGATTCCATTAACCTTTATATCACCGACATTAATACTACCAGTTGAGCCTATTTTTGCTGTAAGAGAAAAAAATTTAAAAAAAAAGAGAGCCGTTCTTCTTCCTACAGTTTACTGAAAAGTAATTGAAGTTGTGAATGAAATCTTGTGCGCGCTTTTATTCAAATGTTATGTGAATGCAAAATTCGATGTAAGTAAGCATTTATACCATTTTCATAACTAAACACATGAAATAACTGTCAGTTAATTTAAGAATAAAAATCATGTGCGAATTAAATAATAAAGAGACCTTTGTTTTTCATTGTTTCTAAAATAATGATGAAGCAATATGTGTGGTTTTTGAACAACTGAAGAGAGTTTTCATTTTAAGATTTAAGAAGCGAATGCTTTTTTTTCTGCATGCATGCGTTTCTCGTTACATAAGTATTTTAAGATACTTAAATTCGATTATAAAACTTGATGCAAGGAAGATATTTTATAACCATGAGTTAATTAAAAAGCATCGAAGAAAATCAAATTTCTAGAGAAAAATAGCTACTCACGCCATATTGGAATTTAAATGAGGTATTCCTCGTCTGGTATGCAAAACTTGTTTGATGCACTAAAACGTAAAAGCTATTTTGAATTGAAAACTTACAAATTGCGTTTTTCCTTTTATTCAAAACTTATCTAAATTCTTACACCTTTTAATCAAATTCATTAATTTCTGTGAGTAGGGGAAAGTGAGGCAAAATCGAACCGCTATGCCCTGGGGGTGATGACTAGAAGTGAAATGAAGTCATCCACAGAGACCAACATTCTACGAAGAGGGTATTGTTTGTACCACGCTATGACAAATACCTGAAAAATCACGGGAGCTATGTCGAAAAAAATATTGTAAGGGTGGTGGACTTTTGTGCAATGATTTTCTTTGCTGTAGCTGAATGTGTACATTTTTTATTTCAAAACGGAACATGCTTTCCGAACGTCCCTTATAAAGGGTGTTTTTTGTGAGTGAGCCGTAACTTCCAATAATACCTCAGCAAACTTCATGAGTAAGACATCATTGTGAAGATATTTTGACCTTTATCTGAAAAAAACCGCCCTTTGGATGTTATTTCAAAAACTACAATTGAAAAACCGTATTTTTGATTTCTGCTGCCGAGTGTAAATGCTTCGCCGGTTCAGCTTTAAATTGTGAGTATAAAAACCGCTGAAAACATATTGTCTTGCACTTGAAATTAAAATAATAGTAATAATTCTATAACATTATATATTTTAATGTTAGACATATATTTCTATGCTAGAAAGTCGCGCGTAAAGGTATGACTGGTGAAAGTTGCTTCAACATTTTAACGAAGCAATTGCCTGTTTGGTGATATTTTGATAGTTGAAATTTTAACCCCAACTCTAGTGGATTAACCCTAAACTCAGTAGGTAGCGTTCAATGTTGACCGCTTTTTCGTTTCTTCATTCCTTAGAAATGCCAGTCTTACGATTAAGTTACCGGATCCCAGCGGCCTTGTCACAATAAAGCCTTTCCCTGCATTTTAAACATTACCAAAACATATTATCATTTCATTGTTGATTACCTCAGCATTACTCGATTATTGGCTATTATATATATGAGGATTGTAAGGAACGTAATTAAACTTTAGGCGAGTACCTTAGTCACAACTATTTTAGCGTTCAAATGCATCATCTGACCCAAAAACTATCTGTCAAGTTAGTTGTCATCTACCTGAAAACTGTCTCACATTAAGGTAGAGCAAAACAATCAATTACAGCAGCTTGCGCTTTCTCTCTAATGGAAAGTCAATACCAAGCACGAATTATGACGTCACTTCAGCTGATTGATCTTAACATCAAATTAAGTGGTCACGTTTGCCCGTTGCAGATTACGTTTTGAGTTTTTGCAACATGTGGTGGCTTATTATGCATGGTTGATGCAAATTTTACAAGATTTGCTGCAAAAAAAAAGTAATTATTTTGCAAACTTGTTAAACTTTGTTGATTAGTTAACTTTAATAGCACATATATTTTTTTTTCATTTAAACTTAATGGATTTTAGATAATTTGAAAATGACTTTGAAATCCTGCAAGTTTTATTTCATCAAAACATACTTATTTTTTAAGTTTTTAATAAATTTTTAACAGGGAAGAAAAATTTAATTTTATGAAGAAATGATATGCTTAGTGTCGAATGTTATCACGTCGAAGTATATAGTGAATTTTAATAGCGTTACTTAAAGTTTAATTTCAGAACAGCGTAAGACGAAAAACAAAATCAATATGATGATCGAGGCTGACTCTCGGCAGGGATTGAAAATGATACACTGAGTAGTGATTTACGTTGAGGAAAACTTTAAAAATCGAGCAAAAAAGCTTACAAATTGCATCTTAGTTAATTTAAAAACTTCGAACACGATCCATCTTGTTCAGAACAATCAGCACTCTCAATCGCCATGCAATGTTAATAGGCCCCCCATTAAGAATATCATGCGAAAGTTATGATTACAATTGAAATAACATTGAAAGAACTACCCGTCGGATATTTTTTTTCCGAATTGGGCTCTAAACCTGCTCTGTGCTAATACAAACAAACTGAACTTTTCAGCTAAATCTGGTGGGTAGTTTCCAAATATATGAAGGGAAAACAAACAAGCATTTGTTTTTATAGACATAGTTGTCGCGGTTTTTGGAAGTTATTTATAAAACACATGTACAAAATATATCGAGACATAATTTTGTTATTAGTTCTGAGATGAAGTAATCTCTTTCTAACAGAAAATCTTAGATCTTACTCACGCTTTTTTTTTTCTTTTTTTTTTTTGCGGGTCGGAGGGGGGGGGGGGTTGAGGGGAGATGACCTTACCCAATGATTTTTATTGATTAAAGAATCATGCTTGTGTGAGTTATAGCATACATGAATTGCCATTCCACACATGCTCTGTTATTTCATAAATACCGCTATTGTACACATTTCTTCTCATGGTAAAAGTTTAACCAATTCTACACTAAAACTTTCAATGAAAAACTGCTTGTTTTAAGCATCTACTTGATTTTTTTACTCAAAACCGTTAGAAAAAATATAGTTTACTCCCTTAATTAAAAGGATGCTTAAAACAAATTCTATAAAAATAAATAAATTAATAAATAAAAAACTCCAATTACGGGAAGCTTTCCGTATTTTCTTCGACTCTGCGTTAGAATGTGCAGTAGCACTTTAAAATTGTAATTTTAGGAAATATTTTTACGGTACAAATTTTTACAAGTCTTCTAACAGCCAAATAAACTATTAAAACCATTTGTTTAAGGAGTCATAGTGACTAACCATAATTTATTAGAATTGAGGTACATTTCATCAGTAGTAAATTTGCTAGATAAATCACATATAAGCGATTAAAGGGAGAAAATACTGATAATAGGATACCGTAATTGTTATAAATCTTAGGAATTATACCCAACGATATATAATCAACAAATATTCCTGAGCAATAAACTCCATGAAATATATTCAACACATTACTTTGAAAAGCTAATTCACTCTAAGAATTTTATGCTCTAATTCCTGCAGGACCTTATTTCATATTACAAATATTTTCTACATTCTCCGTACATCAAGGATACGTTTGTTTGTTTGATAAATGGAGACCTAGTGTCGCTTCTTTTTGATGGCTCAATAAAAAGAGAAAGAAATTTCATGAGTTTGTCTCTCTGATAAAGGCTCTGTGGCTTAACAACCGGGAATAAAACTCCACTGCTCTTTCTTAAATATAAAAGGGTGTGAAGCATATTGCTAATGTAACGAATGAAACCTATGGTTAATGTTAAATTGAAAATTGCAATGTTTTACTTAGTTTCGGAAGATAGGATGTATAATTTGGGAAGTCCGGTAAAAATTTAACTCATTTTCTCAAAACTTCAACTCTAAACAAACATATGATTTATTATCAAAAATTTATACTATTACTTCAACAGTTCTTAACCTTTTATTAATGGATGAATGTCTTCTTTGATATTCTTTTTATGTTCTGTTATGCATTTAGTTTAATTAATTCCATTTACATTATATTTACGATATTTGCCTCTTTGATGGAAGAAAAATCGAAACAGTTTTTTTGGATCAGATTAATGCGACGCATTTGTGAAATATTAAAAGTGTATTTTTTTGCATTAAGAGGGAAAACCAGTTTTGGCGGGTCAAAAAATCTACTTTTTTTATGTCACTAGGCTCGCTGTCACTCACCAACCCCCGAAGATTGCTCCACAATCTTATTTGATTCACGAAAAATTAAAATGCCTGTTAAGAAGAATCAGTTACAATACGCGTTACCATTAGAAAAAAATAAAAATTAAGCTCCCCTTCCCGTAGAAAATAGAGTTTTAGTAAAACAATCATTAAGGATAGAAAAATATTAAAATGCTACACCAGCCCGAAGACAAAAAGAACTTCATAAAAATACGTGTAACAAAATTGTTTTAAAAAAAACGCTTTAAAGAGCACCCCTCTACCGGAGTAAAAATTAACTTGTACCAAATTTTACAGCTTAAGAGCCTCATGAGCATGGCAAAACGGCCGTTTTGTATGTTTCAAAAGTCGCTTTTAAATTCGTGATCTCTAGTAATATATCTCTAGACTTGAATTGAGTTCAGCCTAGGACTTTTCGCTAAAATAGAAACCCTTATATCTGCTGTTCTAATTTGGTAAGAAAATTGGAACACGCTGCAGAAACAAAATCTCTTTCGAACGACATAGAATGTTCAGAGATGTAGAAAATCTTTCATCCCTTTAACAGGCAGTTTACGTGAAATTTGAGCTTACAAGTTAATTACAAAAAACGAAATCGAAATTTAAAAAGCAAAACCCCAGTGCAAACCACCGGGACTCGAAGTGATTTTTAATGAAATTTCAAAGCTGTAGGTGCTATGGTATCTCCTGGGCGCAGTCCCGCCAGACTTCGTTTCACAATTTCTATGACCTTACTTTTTTAATATATGGGTCATTCACTAGAAAATTAAACTTTTGAATGCAAATAGTTTTCAATTTCGAAGCCGTTTGTTTTCTTTATTTTTCTTTCATTCTTACATGGAAGTGTTACCTACTAGAAGTTAACATAAACAATGGCCCAGCTAAGTTCTAATTATTTTTCACTCATTAATAAAAAAAAATATTTATAAATACCTTGTTCACGAAAATAAAAAATAAAAACTTTTAATGTTTAAAAATTGAGACCAATTTAATATCAAAGGAGTCATTTTGTTAATTGTGCAAACAATGAGTTATTTTAATGATTAGTGAGAATATTAAGCTCTCTTAATTGAAGTACGGCTTAGTTAGTAGTTATCCTTTTAGCTCAAGTGTATGTTACAAAATAGTATTTAGTGAATTTGAGAATATACTGGCAATTTGTAATTTCGGTAGAATGCCTAAGATTGATGTATTTCCCCCCAATAATTTATGTTCCCCACAGAAGTAATGACATTGATAAGGTATGTCACGGAGGTGAGGAATTTTTCATTAATATACGCCTAATGGATATTTTTCAGGTTTTTGTTTTCTTCTTTGCTAAAATCTGCACATGTTAAGCGTATTAAAGCATGTTCACTTCTATTTTTACATTAATTTACATCCCTGAAATTCAAGTTCACGGAGGTGAGAAGTTAGAATAACTACAGTAAGTTTTTAAACCAAAATCTATCTTCTTGTTTTTCGACAAAAATCTCACAACTTCCTTATGGCTGAAAATAAGCAAGCCTTGTACCATGGAAGATAAAATTTGATTGAATGGCATGCGTTAATGAAGCCATGCGTTAATGAAGAATGGCATTTTGTGTTTAGGTAACGGAGGTGAGAATTTTTTGTGTTACATGACTCCTTATCCTACTAAAACACAATATTAAACAACTAAATATACTTAAACAATTAGTATTTGAGACACTTATGAAAGGAATAATAAATAAATAAGTATATACTTTTAATTAAACAAGTTATAAAGCAACATAAACAGTCGCACAAGGTGTGTGACATGCCACGGAGGTGAGAATTACCCCTGTTGTGAACCAAAAATATACTAAAATAAAAATTATTATTAAAAAACTGTTAGCAGGTTTAAATAGATACGTTTTTGATGAAATTAAAAAGCATTGTTAAATACATTGTTCTTTAAAGTTTTTACTGTAAAAGGCGTGTGACAGAAAAGTTACACTTTTTGAAGAGTAACCCATGTATATATAGAAAGATAAAATGTTAGTAAAACTATTCAAGAAGATGTTTTCATAATTCCAGTGAAATATTTTGTTTAGTTCCAATGCTATGAGCACTGAAGTGACTGGAGATTTGAAAACATTCAGAGCACTTTTTTTCAAACGCGTTTTTCTCTAAACAACTTTTTTTTCAATTGTTGGGAATTCCAGCTCATTGAGTTATTGATCAATCGTTCTGAAATTTGTTTGAATATATTTTATTCAATTTTCTCTATGTCAACCTAATTCTGGAATGATATAATTAATAAAAGTATTTTTTAATGCAAGAAATGTGAAAAAAAAATGGTAGAAAAACATACTAGAACAAAAATATACTTTATTCAATTTTTTCTATATCAACCTAACTCTGGAATGATATTACTAATAAAAATATTTTTTAATGCAAGAAATGTGAAAAAAAATGGTAGAAAACATGACACTGATCAAACAACTCGAAAACATGTAATTTTGAACTTTTTTGATTACAATTAGGTTCATATTTTTAGGAAATATGTTGTTTATGGGAAGGAAATTGTAATGATTAGAGACAAAAATTGTAACTTAGGCAATTCCCACCAGCAACAAACTCTTATGGCAATCGCCCATGGACAGCAGCCTCTAACTCCACTACTTCTTGTGGAAATGACGTGAAAAAATACAAAGTGTGCTTCAAAAGATGAATAAAATATCCTCCAAGTTTAAAGAAATTCTGATTATTTCTTTCGTGTTAAAAAAAAATCACGAAAAAAACTAACATTTCGGCCTTTTAAATTGGTTTCCCCCCTAAATTACTGAATTGATACTAACATATCAGAAAATTCACAACTGTTTTCGCTGTTACCTCTTTCGTTAATTACTGAATTTATTACTGCTTGTATTGACAGTTTTTAAAAACATTCTTTACTTTTAAAGCAATTTGAAAATTTATTTGAGACGTACATAGATTTTGTATGAAAAATACAAAATTTATGTGTGTTTTTAATTTATGTCTATTTATGTGTTTATGTATATTTGGTTCTTAACATATTATCTGTTATTAAACTTCTTTTTACAGAGCTACATGAAGTCTGATAGCTATTTAGGAAATAAAAATGATATGTTAATTGTATTTACGTGTAAACATCGCGTGCTTTTATTAAGACTTTAAACTCTGTTTCATAATATACCACCACGAAATTCTCGTCATCTCATATTTGAAAGAAAAATGTTAAAATTTATGGCTTAATAGGAAAGCTTTCACGTCCTTATAAGAATAATGATTAAAATTAACCCATGGAACTTAAACTGTCGCTTCCTGTTCCAAAATTCTTTCGTGCTCCGATTTTCTAAAAGGCTTCTTTAGTAATTAATTCCTTATTCAAGCATAAGTGGTTTCTGCATGAAACTAAAGGATGTATCATATATTTAACTGTCTAGTTGCTGTCCGAAAACTTTTAAGAGTTGTTTACGGAATGTGTTGACTCTTCAGTTTATTAGGGCATTTTTGAGGGTGACGGAATTGTTCTGCTCAAAGTTTGCAGTTGCAATAATTTTTCTTCTTCTTATTATTTTTTTACTTTTACAATTTAGAAAAATGTATTTTTGTTTAATATTCAAAATAGTCTTAGATAACTAACAAAAAAAAGCAGAATGATGCTTTAGTTACTTATATTCTTTTGAAATACTGCATTACTTATTATTAAGTGATCGAAGTGATGTATCAATTTAATATAATCGATATGATCAAAAGATACCGAAATAATCGGTATGTTCAATATAATCCATAAATGATGAATCAATTTGGTAAAACGATAAAGCTGTTTCCGAATTATAGTTTATTGTTGCATAAAATAATCATTCATCTACTTTGCTCTGAGTGTTTTTTTTTTTTTTTTTTTTTTTTTTTGAAAATATTATCAATCAAGATTTCTTGATTAGTTCCCAGTTTTGATTTTTTAGCAATGTTTTATCAAAAAGAAAAAAAGAAAGCCAAGTTTCTAAGTCAACGACTTAAATGAATAATAAGAATTTATTACTATCAAAGTTAGTAAGGTGACCTATTAAGATTAAATTATTCATTTTTCGTAATTTCATAAATACCTAATTATGATATAATCAACATTTGTTATTGTAGCCATACAATAACTCATAAAAATTCATGTTTCAATCATCTGGTTATAATAAAAGAAGCAATGTTGCGCTCTATAATGAAGGTGCATCTGAGATAGTCACTAGTCAATTATCACTTAATCACTAGCCGTTTAGTCACTAAATATAGTAATGAATTTTCACTGGCTTATTTGAAGCTGTCTATTTTTTAAATGTTTCTGGAATTTTATATTTCTTACATTTTAATGAACTTTTCGTTAACATATTCCTACGATCTCTTTAAAACTTCTTCAACCCGTAGAATTTTTAGAGTTATCTGCTTTATTTTTCATTTACTTATTTATTTATTTATT
This sequence comes from Uloborus diversus, assembly GCF_026930045.1. Taxonomy (NCBI): domain Eukaryota; kingdom Metazoa; phylum Arthropoda; class Arachnida; order Araneae; family Uloboridae; genus Uloborus; species Uloborus diversus. Next base: position 151,510,079 of record NC_072734.1, on the reverse strand, counting down.
TATTTATTTGTGAAAACGGAACTTACTTTTAGAAAATATGCTTGAAACAAATATTTTAAGTAGAAAAATATGCTGACTTTATATGAATAAAGTACTGTACGTATACTTAAACGTTAAAAAGAAAATTGACGTAAAATTGCATTCAATTGAGTTATAGGTATCACTAGCTATTGAATTGTCGGTGACTCGCTCGTGTTTTTATTTTTTTACACATCCTGCCAAGCTTTAGTCTTTTTTATGTCTTCCTGAGCTCATTTTATATCCAATCTTCTTCATATTTTTAGTAAATTAAAACTAGTTAGCTTGTGTAAATACTTAATGCCTTTTGTATTGGCACGGGGAACTCTCAAAATAGGACCACAGAATCCAAAAGTTGTAGGGAACAGTTTAACACATTGACTGCTAGGGACGAGATAACTCGTTCTCCAGAATTATGCTGTATGCGCTAGGAACGAGATAACTCGTCCTCCAGCCAACACGTTGCTATATTTCTTCAGCGGGTTCCATTGGCTTTCATGGCTGTTCTGCCGCGCATAGACGAACATTTAGACAAGGTTCAAAAAGAGAACACAAGATATTTTCTGATGCAAGCAGGCGTGTGCGCGATCAAACGAGATAGCGCGCGAGTTTTTTGTGCTGTAGTCTGTGAGTAAATAAAAACGTAAAATGAGAAAACGTAAGTATATGTCTTACATATGTAAATATATGTAAGAAAATGCGTCGTCTGCCATTCTCTGAACATTCGAAAAGAATCGCGTTATCAATGCAAAACATGTGCGTCCAAACCTACCTTATGTGTTGTTCCTTGCTTTGAAAAATATCACAGTGTGGAATATTTCTAGAAAAAAATATATAGAATTTGTTTTGTATGCTGTATTATTCATGAAAAAGTCCAATAAAACTGTTTTCCTTCAAATTGTTTCAAATATTTAGCTTAGCGTAGGGAGTCCATATTTAGGCTGTCGACGACGCAGTCAATGTGTTAAATAACATCGATACATATATGATCCTTAAAAACAATTACAATTTTACACAAAAAGTGGGGAAAATGATAGAGAAGGTGTGAGTTTTTGGACTTTATAATGCATGATTTTATCAAGATACAGAAAACATAATGGGCCAATTAAAGGTGGAAAAACTGTCCTCTGTTTGGAAGAATTCTCATTGTGACCTCTCCAGGAGCTTTTATTTCCTCTGAAAATTTCTGTAGTTTTCAACTTTAATTAGCATATTAATAGCTCTTTTCCTGTGCGGAATGACTGGGTTTTATCTCGCATTTCGCATTTCCCTCGAACCCGACAGATTTACAATCCCATAAAAGCAGTTCCTTGGTAATGAACTCAGACTAGCAATTCTTCGCCTTGAAAAGTTAGTAGATGCCATTTATTAAAACAAATGGTTCTTTAAAGAACGGATACTTAAAAGGCAAGAAAACTTTGTATGAGTTTTATTCTCTTTTGTTTTACTTGTTAATTAAGCACATTATTTTGACAAAGGAGAAACATATCTTGAATGAACCGTCATGGACCTTTGCAGCAATGGTGTGATTGTTTTGAAAAGAGAGGCCTTTTGGTAATGTGTCGATAAAATTGTATTGATAAATTCTCTCATATATATTCTATCGGCTGCAAAATTAATTAAACTGGTTACAACTATTTTCTCTTTGTTTTAAATTATGTGGTAAGCAAAGAAGATTGCTATTTTTTTTAATTAGTCCTAGTACAAATTATTTATTTCGAAACGGAAATAGCTTTCTTGAACATTAATTAAATATAATAAAACACGTAATATAATTTTTTAAGTTTTACCGAAATGCTTATTTTCTCTGAAATCAATAACAACGTTTCAGTTTTTATTTATTTTATCTCTGTTGTTTTTACGTTTCAGTTTTGTTACAGTTTCAGCTTATGTCGTCGTCACATTTATTAGTTTGCGTTATCACAGTATTTCAGGTTACGTTCAGTTTATTGTAGTGCTGTATATGCATGGGATACTAAGCGCAATATTCTTGTTTATTACTGCTAAAAACTACAACTATTGCCACTTTTAACCAGATTAATCAGAACTATTTCTATAAAAAATTAGTTTTTTAGCGTTTTGAAAATTGTAAACAAGCCCAAACTGAAAAATCTGAATACGATCTTGGTTGTTTTGGTTTTCAATGTACAGCATGTCCCGTCAAAACTGCAAGACCTTTATTTTCCGCAACCATTAGTTCAAGATAAAAACTTCCAAATATATTTTTTTTTCAAACGAAATGCAGAATTAAGATATTAAAAGCTTGAACTGCATCTAAATGGGCCGTTTTTGAAAATGGAAGTATGCATCAAGGACTAAAGGTTGCGAAATTAGAGGTTATAGTTCGAACTAATAGTTAGAACTATTATTGAATATTTATCTTAAGGAATCGTCAGTGTGTTATTTTAGGATTAGATCTAATTATTCATTAGAAAAAGCGTTTGCATTCGTCATCAGGTCAGAAGGGGAGAGGGAGGGAAGGTGTTCACATGCGGGCTTTTTTCTGTTTTACCCAAAAAAGGTTTACCTCTTTCATTTCTTTCATTTTATTTTAACTTTTTTTTAGTAACCATAATCTTACACCTGATGATCTCTTCAACTGTCAATGCTCAAATGTTAGGAGATGTAACAACATTTTGAAAAATGGGAAAAATCTCCCACATGTTTTTTTTTTTTTTTTTTTTTTTTTTTGCCACATTTTGAAATTAAATTGGGATTGTGTACGAATGTTGAGATTCCGGACTAATCAAAATTTAGAATTCTGCTTTGAATGAACTTGTATCATGCCATGATATATGAATAGAGTTTTAAAAAATACATCAATATTTAGCATTTGTTCGTTCAGGAAAATTCGTCTTAATGTTTTTTTTGTTTTCAACTGCCTTTGAAGACTTTTTTCCCACTCAGTTTCGTCAAGGTAAAATGAATGCTCCTTTTAGGGCTTTCCCCTCAATCTTGTGCTTATATATATATATATATATATATATATATATATATATATATATTATATATATATATATATATATATATATATATATATATATATATATATATAATCTATCTTTTTCATTTTCTTTTTTCCATCTTTCTCAATTTTTTTGGCTTCCAATTTGTCGGATCTGGATGATAAAATTAGTTTTTCCCATTTGTTTTCTGCTTTTCCCCTTAAGCGTTCAACATAATATGTTGCAAATGCAGAGATTTAAGGTGTAAATGCTGAATATTAGAGCTTGTGCTGTGATATTTCTCTAAACTTTCAACATTTGCTTTTACAGTTATTAATATACTTTAAATCGGTACCAAGTTTGTCTGTGAGACAAAATAATATACGCACACATATACATATACTACTTAAATTCCCTTCCGAAACACGCACTCCATTTCGTTTTTCATATATTGCTGGATAATAACCAAAAATAATAAATTTAATGTTTACAAATAAATCTAAGTTTCTTGTTTTGTCTTTTAAATAAAATTACATCTCCTTCAGTTATTCATAAGCAATACTTTATGAATTTGAAATCATGCAAAACTAAAACTTTTGCCATTTTTCTTCGTAACGTTCGCCAAAAAATTTTTTCCATACTTACAAAAATCGGTAGGGCAAAACCGATCAGAATGAGATTTTGCTCCACTAACTGCAGTGTGTTTTTTTTTCCTTTAGTATATAGCGAAGCAACTTTGGTGAATTTTGGGTAATAGGTGCAAAAGGCGGAGTTATATTACTATCCAATATTGTTTACAGTAAGTTTACCTACTTTATGCAATAACGTAAATCTTCTGACCAATAAAATATATTCTTTATCACCTTAAAATGTGACAGAAGTTTTTTTTTTAATACGTTTTCTTAGTAACTAATACTGTTCGTTTTCATCATGTAAAAACACTTATACCACGCGTCGGTTTGATTTACCAATAGAGTTTTTTTAATCTATCTTCTACTAAAGCATATAAAACGACAAAAACTGGGACGAAATATTTTCAGTCCCCCCCCCCCCCCTCCCTATTTTTCTTTGGATGAGACACGCCTTAAGCTACAAAAATAAATCGTGTGCTAATTGTATGAGACATAAAAAATAGTAATCGAGTGTATTTATGGATTGAATTTTTATACCCATTTTCTTACTTCTGTATACAAATTCTTTTATTTACTTATCTTGCTATTATCATTTGCTTTATTATTATTGTTATTATTTTATCATTGTTATTATCATTGTTACTATATTTATTATTGGATTATTCAATTCTGTTTAAAACCCTAAAGAGTAGGAATGTAGTTAGATACTCACGAATAAGTTTTTAACAATATTTATCGGTGCAGTACCTAATCGAGCATAGTATTTAATTTCATTAAATTTCAGTTCATTTTTGAGTTTATTGCAGCATTATAGAATGAATGGAAGCATTATACTTTGATCTAGTCAATTTGCATCACTTTTTGCAGCAACACACCCATCGGTCCCACATTTCTTAGAGAGCCCTCTTGGCTAATTGTGTCAAGGGATCCTTATATTTTTGTCAATAGATATAAAAAATAAGTTTTCATCTCTTTTTTTCATCCCGGGTCCCTTTTCAGTGTGTGTCCTATTGCTGTGGTACCCCCAGCCGCCAACCCTCTTCCACCGTGGAGAGCACATGGCCACACATTTTTTAAATGTTCTCTTACGACAGACAAACAGTAGAAATTATTTATATTATCGTTCTAAAATTACTAAATATTCTAGTATTTCAAAACTATGCTCTTGATGTTTGCATGAGAATATCGGATCTTTAATTTTAAACGCTAAAAAAAGTGAATATTTGTGAAAGGTTGCATGCGTGTTTGGAAACTTCAACAATATATATCAAAATCAAACTAAGAATTATGGAACTTATTAATCATATTCTGGTTTAATAAATGCCACTAATAAGTTTTATAGTTTTTGCTTGACATTAGTATATCATTCTGCGAGTTTTTAAATTTTTTAGCGTAGTTTAAAAATATATACAGATCACTTCTCTTAATATATGGATTATCTTTTGTAAGATAATTTTATAAACTGACATTAATACTAAGTGAATAAATAATGGATTTATAAAATGGTTCTTATCAATATTTATACTTAAAAGTATAATTAAAAACTTGCATTAAACAGTTGTGCTACATTATAAACATTATAAAAAATAAAAGAAAAGAAATTAAAAATTGGTTACAAAAATTATTCTATCAAATATTTGAGTATTTTAAACATATTTTACTAACCTTCGACAGAAAAAAACCATACAACACTTTTTAACATTCTACTACTAAAAACAGCTGAACTAAGTAATTTACTCTTTTACGAAACCGTCTGAAATTACCCTTTGAGAAATGTTGAATAAGCAAAATTGGCGCCGCCAAAAAAAATCTTTGCATGCATAAATATAAGAAAATATACCACTTTACCGAATAAACGCTCAGAAATTCAAACTTTATCAAATGTGTGTACTTGGCGATGTAACTCCAACCCAGCAGGAAAGAGTTGATGTATTTTCCAATAATATCGACTTGGTGGCTTTTTCTTTTTCCGCTTCCTTTATCGAATTTCATAAAGAAGCCGTCTTGCTCTCCGAAAGTATAGTATTTTAACGTTTTACTGAATTCCACACTGGTTTGCTTGTTTCTTTTTTTTAAGAGCTGGATTGGATAAGGACGGGTTTGATAATTGGTAAGGGATTTCTTTAATCAAAGGTCTGACGCTTTTCCGAACATTATAAAATGTGATGGTAAAATAATTTTCAATTTAATGGTTCTTCTATTTATTTTGTTTTGACTTTGGCTTCTATTCTTTATGCCTGTCAGTATCACAAGATTGCCAATTTTCACAACATAAGAGATTGCCGATAATACATTAAACATTTTGGATTAAAGACCCCCAATATGTCTACAAAATCATTCAATTTTAAATCTTCTTGATAAGATAAGACTGAGGACCAAGTTCGTCTTTGATAAAAATTTGGTGATTGTATTTTTTGATGTTTATAATTTGTTGCACATTAATAAAGAGAATTCGTTAAAAAAAATTATTTCAGAATTTAAACAAAACATTTTTTTTTATATATTTTGGTCCTTATCCCAAAAAGTTTTTTTCTTAACGTTAAGGTTTTCTTCACACGAGGCAACTTTGTTAAATCAAATTTCGAACGAGCTGTTATTAACTAATGTAATCCGGAAGAAAAGTGAAGGAATCGCCAGTCAACCTTTACACGACAGTCGACTGTGCTTGGTGTGCCGGGCACACCAGGTACATATGAAGCAGTGAGAAGCAAAGGGATGTAAGTGGACATTTTCAAGTTTTGAGTAAAACACGTTTGAATATAACATCCCAGGTAGGCTTTCATTGAATTTTTTTTTTCTAAATCATGCTGTATAGCAGCAACTACCAGGGCTACCAGTACCATCTCTTTCCCCTAGACAGATGATAGGTTCATCTTCCATGTGTACTGGTTATCTCCAAATTTTTGATTTTGCCACTTATATCCCTTTGCTTCTCACTGACTCATATGCCGATACCATTCTCGTCCCGATGAGTGTCAACTTTTTAGTTGAATCTTTAGTTGTGAAACTTATCGGGACCAGGGGCGTGCACAGAAATTTTGAGGCCTGTCACAAATGACTTTTACGGGCCCCCCTCAATATTTCTTACTCCTATATTTAACCCTTCGTTTAAAAAATATTGCCCCCCTTCAAACTTGGGCCCGGGTCAACAGGTGTCCCGGTTCCACCCCCCCCCCCCCCCCTTGTGCACGCTCCTGATCGGGACATTGTCAAGCGTTTGCTCTACGCACGAGCAAATTAGTTGAGAGCAGGCCCAGATCTGCGTACCTTGTGGGGGGTCTCCATTATTTAAGGGGCCCAACGGCCCAAGTAATTAAAAAAGGAAATCGAAAAAAAATGGCACTAAGACTTATTAACGTTGCAAATATACACTGCTGACCTCTGGGGAGGGGCCCTACAGATTTTGTTGCAAGAGGGTCCCAAAATTTTTAGATCCGGGCGTGGTTGAGAGTTAACTCGGTTCAGTTGTAACAGCGTTGTGGAGCAGCTGCTCGAATGAATTTGGCTTATTAGAAGAAGATCTGATTCAACAAAGTTGCCTCGTAGGAAGACAACAATAAACGCCAATCAACTAGTTGACAGGCAATATTTTTCGTGGTTCTGAAAAGATTCATACAATTTTCGGTTTCGTGTTATGCACTATCTCAGCCTGAATTCGCCTTCTGGAGTGAGGATTTGGTCATAACAGTCCTTATATGGATGTGAACCGTCATATTAAAAATGACAACATGTGCTAAAACCAAAGTCTCTGTGGAGTAACCTTTAAAACTCTCCTCGTGGAGTCTCTTAGATTATCTGCTTTCATAAATATGGAGGGCATGGCCATTTTTAATCTTCGATGTAAGTGCCACCTACATATATTTAACTAATATTGTACTAACGGGAGAAAAACTTGATGAGGTAAGGATAAAATAAAAATAATATGTGCAAAATCTTGAATAGTTTTTTTGAATTTTTTTTCAGTGATTTTTAGATATCATGATAATATCAGATATTATCTGATATTATCAGATATCTGATATTATCAGATAATTTATTTTATCAGTGCAAGACTTAATAAACACCCAGTATATTTATCCATAACCGAATACACTAATATAAATAAAAGGCAATGTGTGTAAATGTGTTTGCCGCCTCTAGTTTCGAAAACTACTTTGCAGATTTGACTGAAATTTTCAACTTGCTTCTATTAATGTAAGGAACCTTTACAGACCGAATCAAGGGAAATCCGAAAATCCCGAAGAAAAAAAAAAAGAAAATGACTAGCTGTGCTTCTGAATATATGAGTAAAATAAATAAATATATAAAATGAACAAGAAAATTGTAATTCTTGATTGTAACATCAAGAGATAGTCAACTAACAAAAATTATAGCTTTATCTCCCACAATTAATTTAGCTGTAACGAAACTCTATTACTAATGAAAAACTCTCAAACACAATTCTCAATGCATTTCTTCAACAAAAACGAAATGCAGAATTATCTGGTTTAATGAGGCTTCACTCTGTTCTGACTCCGTCATATAATGTCAATTAGTACTGATTTATTCTTTTATTTGCTGTTTAAAGAGGTTTTTCGCAAAAAATATTCCCGTCATAATTAATTTTGCCTCGTTAGTAAAATAACAGAAAAGCAAATTTAAGCATACCGAAAAATATCTTTTACCTTCAGGGTTTTATGAGTGTCAATTTATTTTCGCCTTAAAATATCACCATCGTTGGACGCACATGGATTACCGGGTCATTTCAATTTTTTATTTTTATTTTATTTATTTATTTATTTATTTAAATTTTATTTATTTTTATTTTTTTATTTTTTTGCAAATGGACACAACAATTCAAGAAATATCTAGTAAAATACCATCATTATATTTTTAAAGTAATACGATACCGGATATGCCTTCGAGAATATCGTGCATGTGCGTTAGGAAAAGTGAAAATAATATGAAAATCGGGAAGAAATATATATCCCTCTTGATTCCATTAATGATTTTTGCAGCTTTCCTTTTCGTTTTTGTTCGATCTCACCAGACTTTGTAAAACTAATAGATATTTAGGCTTCACCAGAGGTAGACCATGTAATGGATTGTATTTAAATGGTCTCTCGGCTCTTGAACTTCAATCTCTCATCAGCATAAAAAATAGATGCTTATCAGAAAGAAAATTAAATCGAAGGAAATGTGTGAGTTAAAAAAACTTGCTACTGAGTGATCTTGAGGAATTATTCGGTTTCACTAGAAGAGTTTGTGAATCGATTGAAAGAGTAATCCTAGAAAAAAGAAGGGGATTTGTTGAATGATATTTTTTATTATTGCGTAATGCAGAAGGAAAAAGAAAGACTTGTGTAAACCGTTTTGGCATTTTTTCTGGTTAGCAAATAATGTTTTATTTTCTGTATTGTAATTAATTTCTATTTTCTTTTTCATAAATGTAGAAAAAAAATACTTAAGCATAATTTAATAAGACTAAACCGCGTAACGCCTGTTATTGAATAATCAATTCATTTTTTACGTAGGAGATAATTTTACGCATTTATTTACACTTGACTTCAGGATTTTCACACTTCGGCTTTTAATTTTTACATAGGGTAGAGGCATCATATCTCTCAAAGGACTCTTTTTTAGCCTTCCATAAAAGGAAAACCAGCGAAGAGTCGCTCCTGTTGTGTTTTAAATTTTTTGTTTCACAAAGCTTGCTGCTTTCTTTGTTTAACAAAATGATAGTTTTATATGAAAATAATAATTTTAGCATTTTTATTAAGTGAAAAACACAAGAGATAACAATAAGTAGAAATTACTCTCCCTTGCTTTTCACAATGGAAAAAACAATATTAAAAAAGTTACCCTAACATCAATGAGCACATTTAATCAATCTCCAAAATCTACAAAAGCTGCTGGAATTGGTCGTCGTCACACCTGATACACGCTCTTGTCCTTCAGCGAACGGAAACAACCGTTGCTCTTTGTGAAATTTCATTTCTTAGTTTCACTACTGCTTCATCACGCTGGTCGCTCAATTCTTGCAAACTGGCTACTTCTGCTTTGTAAACTTCTTGTTTTAAGAATCCCCAAACAAAGAAGTCCACTGGCGTCAGGTCTGGGGATCTAGGTGGCCAAGAAATGGAACCCGTACGACCAATCCATTTGGGATACTCTTCAGTTTGAAATTCCCGAACGGCATTTGAGGAATGTGCTGGGTCTCAATCGTGTTGGAAAATGACTTTCTCTCTCTCTCTCTGGAACAGGAATAGTATCACGTAGGCCAGGTAAATGATGTTCAATGAACTCTAATATGGGCATGATAATTTTGCATAACTGGCATCAGTCTGCTGAACAAAATCCATTTTTTACCCCAAGTTCCAAACTCGATTTAGTTTAAATGTTTGACTGGTCGTAACCAGCGATTATTTGATGGGTCTGCATATGTTTTAAGCAGTGGTATTCCCATAGGGTATACTTCATATACGCCGTATACTCTCAAACTTTTTTAGACACATAGCGTATACCTTCAAGCTTCTTAAATTTTCATATTATGACATACTATATGATCACATACACTTATTGTGCGTAATGGATTAGTGGGAGTATACCCTCAGAAAAAATGATGGGAACATTACTGGTTTCAAGGTGTTTTAATGCAGGAAGCACATATTTAGAGTTCATGGAACATCATTTGCCTGGCTTACTGGATGCTATTCCTGATTCGGAGAGAGTGGAAATCATTTTTCATCGCGGTGGTAACTCTGCTCATTTTCAAATGCCGTTCGGAAGTTTCAAACTGAATAGTATCTCCAATGTATTGGTCTTACGGGTCCCATTCCTTAGGCACCTATATCGCCAGACCTGACACCAGTGGACTCCTTTAGGAGCTCTAATAAGAAGTATACAAAACAGAAGTAACCAGTTTGCAGGAACTGCGCAACCGGTTTGATGGAGCCGTAGTAAAACTAAGAGATGAAATTTCATTAGGAGCAACGGTTGTTTCAGTTCTCAAAAAGGCGAAGGCATGCATCAGGTGTGGCGGCGAGCAATTTCAGCATCTATTGTAAATTTTGAAGATTGATCAAACGTACTCATTGATGTTAGTGTAACTTTTTTATTAATGATTTCTCCTTTGTTGAAAGCATGGGAAAGTGATGCTTTTTTATTTCTACTTATTGTTATCTCTTGGGTTTTTTCACTTAATAAAATGTAAAAATTATTATTTCGATACAAAAATATCATTTTCTTGAACAAAGAAACCAACATGCTAACGTGAAACTGAAAGTTTAAAACAGAAAAAGGGGACTCTTTGCTGGTTTTCCTTTTTCAACGAATGTAGATTTTTACACTGTTTCAAACAAAAACCTAAGTTTCTGCTGAACTTAAAGCCCAATATGATTTGTTGTTGTATGATCGGAAAGCTTGTGAAATGGGCCAGTTTTTGGTAGATCTGACCGATTGTAGCTCAAACGGTTGTTTTTGAAAATGTCGATTAAAAACTTTTGGCGCCATTTCAATTCTGAGTGTGTCCAACGTTTCAAAGCTTGTAGCTCGCTGTAAAATGCGGCTATTTCGATGGAAAAGGTGTCATTTTGTAGGATTTAATCTGCTCTTTCCAATTATGTACTTATTTCCCTTGTAAGTCCTACAAGAATTTCAGAAATTGGTCGTTTTCTCAGAATTTTGTTTTTTTACTCATTTTCCTTATATCTACCATAACTCGGTTACGGTTAAGGATTGGCCACGATAATGGGTGGTTCTATATCCCACTTGGGCTCTTCTATCACCCAATTTCGTATGGAAGATTCGATCGAACTCACCCTGTATAGTAATAGTACTATATAGATAACTCACGTTTTCAAAAATCAGGATAAATTTTCCAAAACGGCAACGCAGAGGACTGGAATTATAAAACCTCCACAAGTAAATAGTGTTCTTGATTGCAATCAATAATATATATCACCGATAGTGACCCCTAGTGTCAGAGGGGAACGAAATTGGGCACTAGGAGGAAATATGGTTATTTTACCCTATTTGAATGTACGGCACAGTAACCATCTCTCAGTATCAAAATCAATTTTCTGAATACCTTTTTTCTTTCTAAGACTTAAGAATACTGATTTGTGCGTATTCTGAAATGACAACAACGTATGATACATAGTCGATGATCTTAACAAAAAAAAAAATGATTAAGAAGTAAATAACTGGTAATGTGAATGTAATTTTTATTAAAGATTGAGACATTTGAGTTACATTATTATATACCAAAAAACAACCCTAATAAATATACCCGGTGCCAAGAAAATCCTAACTTGTGGAAATAATATATTAAAATTAAGCAATATGTGTGCTTTAAAATGAAATCTGTTGCTCTTAAAGGAGAAACAAATGACGCAAAATCACAAAATAATCTCTAAAAGATATAAAAACGCGAAAATGCAAATGTCAGTAAAATCAGAAGAACACTTTACGCAGAGTACTTTCCCTAATGTCTCTTAACATGCTTAAGGAGACTTTCAATGTACTACTAATAATTAGACTGGATCAAATGAATCGAAGTTTTAGGGAATCGAATTATACTTGCATATAAAATGTAAAAATTGATTTTGTGCACTTGAAATATGAAAATAATGTTCTATCTAAGAAAATTTACGTAACTGTAAAGAAATAAAATGAATGTAAGTCAAAAAATAAAAAAACTACAAATATAAAAAATCTAAGAAAAACTAGGATGCAGTAGTTAACCTTTGACCCCATGAAATATTTAGCTCCATTTCGGGGGGTTCCGAATTAGTTCTTTTGGGAATCAATCAACTAGCAATCCATCAAACCAGTACACTAAAAATGAAAATTAAGCAGCTGACACAAATATTGTCTGATTTTTATCTCAGACAACTTATAGAGCAGTGTAAAATTCCAACAATCAAAAATAAACTATTACAAATATTCAAATCCTTGACTTAAATATCAGAATCCATTCACATCACCGAAAAATGATTGCCATTTCTGAAAAAAATAATAATAATAAAAAAAAAATCATAAACAAACATATTGTTTTCTTGTCTTCGGGAAGGAGAGAAGGGGGTGTTCGACTCAAGGGGTCTTCGGCTGCCATGGAGACGAAAGCCGCAGTGCAGGATGCTGATCCCGTTGCAGCCGGTGCTCTCAAAAAGATCCCACAGATCAATGAGTCCTACTTAAAAAACAGTATCAACAAGGAATCTTTGCTAGATTGTTTCGAGAAACTTTTGGAGAAAAGCACGTGCAATTTCCACTCTTTGTGCTGTTCGTTGCGTCGGATATCGAACATAGCGTAATTTTCTCCAGATTTTTTGAACTTGTAGGGATAGGTCAGTGAGCAATACGACCGAATTTTCTTTAGTTGTTTTCTTTCTTTCTTTGTTTTACCAAGTTCAAAGAAGAATAAGTGTGGAAATAATTGAACGAAGTATTTATTAGTATTTCAACTAAGCTAGAACACAGCTTAATTTTCTCCAGATTTTTCGAACTTGTAGGGATAGGTCAGTGAGTGATACGACCGAATTTTCTTTAGTTGTTTTCTTTATTTGTTTGTTTTACCAAGTTCAATGATGAATAAGTGTGGAAATAATTGTACTAAGTAATTGCTAGTACTTCAAAAATGTACTTCATGCATAAAACATCCCTCTCAATTAAGATGCTTTTAAATAGGATTTAAAGTAGGGTAGACCGGAACACGTTTACACATTGGGTACGTTTGCGCATTGCCCTTTTTACTTCCTTTTACAAAAAAGGAAGTATTGTATTCGCGAAAAAATTTTCACTCAAAAATCGCCCTTAATTTCCATTTTGCTCACCCCCAAATGAATGTTGAGTTTTTTTTTTCGATTCGACCACATGCGGAAAAGTGCCTAAGAATGTATAGACACGCGAAATATCCATTTTGACCATCACCGAGGTAATTACAACGACTTTTCTCGTGACGTCTGTATGTATGTGCGTATGTGTGTATGTGCGTATGTGCGTATGTATCTCGCATAACTCAAAAATGGTATGTCCTAGAAAGTTGAAATTTGGTACATAGACTCGTAGTGGGGTCTAGTTGTGCACCTCCTATTTTGGTTGCATTCGGGTGTTTCTAAAGGGGTCTTTTGCACCTTTTTGGGGGGAAATCATTGTTAATTTCGATGCAAACTTAAGTGGTGTTATAATTTGGCGGTCACTTGGCGATATATCGCCAGTCTTTTGGTTGCCAAGTTTTGTCGCCAACTTGGCGAAAAATTTGGCGATTTTTTTTTTTTTTTTTTTTTTTTAATCTGCTTTCAATGTGGCCATTGCTAGTGATATTTAAAGAGTTAGAGAGAGAATCCCATTAAAATTGCAATAATAGGGAAATAGCATTAAATTGGTGTAAAAGGAAGTCATGTGATGCACACATCAGCTCGTTTCAAAACGAGTTATAAATGGAGAACCAACAGTCATACCAGATTTATGCTACTTCCTAGCAAATATTCTCATAAAGATTTTGAGCATCAGTCGAGCTTTGGTTTAGCATGCGGATAGGAAAGCTATTTTCTACCAAGTCGAGTAAATTTTATGGTGAACGTTTTGAAGCTTATTGTGAATAAATAATGCATAGTACAAACTCTTAGAGACGTGAAAAATTACGTCTGTATTGCATGTGACGCTATTCCGACTGAAACGCTGTCACGTGAATGTGCGAATTTCGTTATGCGACTACGCCACATTATTGCTGCAAAGGGCGGTTACATTAAGAGCATTGTTATTTAGTTTTTTTGGCTGCCTGAATCGTCTAGTAGTGATATTTTGAAATATTTGTACGTAATGTATTTTTAAAAGTTCATTGGTTTTCGAATAAAAATGCTGTAAACAGCCCATTTTTATCTCAAACCGTGTTATTCTTATTTGCGTCCAAAATGAGTCGTGCATTTAATTCACATTGTACATGTGTTTTATTTCTGTTGTTTAATTGCAACAACAAAGTTATAAAATTCTGTTCTGTTGTAATAGACCTGATTTTAACTCAAATTTGTGTATTTTAATGAATAAGCTTACTGCACAGTTAAAAAAAGAACAATTTCTAAATTAAAAGCAAATCTCTAAATTGAAAGAGTGTTCCTCCTTTAAGTTCCAGATTAAAACTAGCTGAATACACAGCTTAATCCTTAACAAGGTGCTTTAACACAAGTTAATTAGATATTTCTAAGAACTGCATGCGTCATGATACTAAACATTCAATTTTTACTCTTCGTTGCATTTAATTTTCTTTATTTTTCTTCCATGCATTTTAATGGAATATAAAAAAATTACTAAAATAAATATATTGAGTTTTTAAAATAGATACATAATAGATAAGAAGCATAGAAGTCTAAAGAACTTATTTCATAATGCTAATCTAGCGTTATCTATTAAGTGCATGAAACATTGATTTAAACTTTATGCTTTTTAATCTCAAACCTCTGCTATTTCAAAAGAAATGTGTTTTATACAAAGTTTTAAATCGGCAGCATTAAAAACTTTTAAGCATCTTCAGCACGATTTTTTTTCCATGATCATTCTTCCCATTCTTCAACAGAAATTCATCTCTAAAATCGAAGACGTGAACTAATTTTCAAACTACACATCGTTTTTATAATTTTGACAGCATTTGAGCAATTTTCCGTCTGATGATTTTCTTTTAATTAAGAAAAATTATTGTCTTTTAAACTGTTTTGCAGCAGTCATACTCAATATCATCTGCCTATAGTCGGGCCAAACAAAATTGCCAGCATTGTAAAGACCATGCAGATCCTAATGGCTGCTATGTTAGGTTTGTCCCAGCTATAGAAGTGCCCAAGGAATCTTTACGCAAATGAAGATAAAAAGAACATAGCGGCTAAATATTAGGGGGATCAGAAAGTAATTAGATTTTTTCAAACAAATATTTTTTGTAGTTTTACTTTTAATCAATGGTGTAAATATTTGGTTCTAATTTTTAGAATTTGCAGAGAAATCAATTTCAGAGAAAAAAAATGACTAAATAACTTTAAAAATGTCCATGTCCTTTGAGGATTTGTGTCAACTTAAAACCAGTAAAAAATTCTTTACAATTTAATCATTTGAAAACGGTTGGAGAGAACCTCTCAAAATTACAAATACAGACATTTTTCTCCAAAATTAACTGATTTTTATCGACTTGGAATAGAAAATTTGAACATACGTTATATAAAGAAATCACCTGCGAGACTGGGCAAAACACCTCTCACTCATAGAAATAAGAACATAGCATTCTTTTGTTTATTTCGATAGCTGATTTTTTTTTTTTTTTTTTTTTTTTTTGTTTAATGGTATGGTCTTAGTAGAGCTCATAATATAAACATAATACAGATAAGTTCGTTATATAGTACCGATAGTTGAACCCTTTGTTTTTTTTTTCAAATTGCTAGATTATTAAGCGTTTCAAACCGTAAGAGAAAGTTTGTGAAGTATCTAAGTGTTTTTAATGACAAGTAAGTCTTCATTTCTTGTCAAGGAATACAGTCCGCCCCGCTTGTACACGACTAAAAAAGAGAGGAAATTTGTTAAAAATTTATTTGTATGAAAAAAAAAGATATTCTTCCCTTGCCTCCTCCTCCCCTCCCCACATACGATTTACCCATAAAATGGCAACATAATTTGTCTTATCTCACGACAGTTTCGAAGTATAAACAAAATGTAATTTCGATTGCTGGGGAAGAAATCTCTCTCCAAACAGCGTCCAATGACACCCACTCAAATTTCTCTCGGGCGATAAGAAGAGCAACAGGACCTTCTCTCTGTCATCGTCTTTGATAGAGTCACGCGCGAGCCTCGAGGCACGCGATTCCATTCATCTCTCTCCTCTTCCTCCGACCGATAACTTCCGACTGATAGTCTTTCAAGATCCCGGATGCAGCGGCCATTGTGCTTTCCTAAGCAGATTTTTTCTGAAAGCCTTTGTCTGGAAATGGTATGACGGGCGGTAACAGATTAAGCAGTATTATTTAATTCCGTATATTGATTCACACGGTGGGAATGTGTCTCGTTGAAGGAAGTCCCTGCATTTTTTCAGTTCTTTATTTAATTTCATTCAAGAGATTGTCTTTAATCTTTCGAAGAGCATTGGCTGTGCGGTAAAATATGAAATTTTTCGATGTTTTTGAAAACAGAATGGGGTATATTTTTTATTTTACGGCCACACAAGCAAATATAATATACATACAGAGTGTTCCATTTTAACCTGAAGGACCTGTATTTTCGCGCTGTTAGTCCTAGATGCCTATTTCCAATTGCAACAATGTTCGAGGTCAGATGCGGGGTTAAGATATTGAATGTTTGAGGCAAAAATAAAAATAAATCGAAAAAATGAAAAAAAAAACTTTTTATACGGGCCCTAGGTCTCCTAACTCATATTTAAGAGAATAATCTCCATTGAAAAATGTTTCCAACATCAAAAGTTTGACATCACCTTTCGGGGGAAAATATAGGTGGTCAACAAGGGTTTAAAATTATATGTCTGCTAAGAGTATGGTTTTTCAAATTGTTCGAGGTTTTGTAGTGTGTTTGTGCGTATCATGGCATAACATTTGTATTCATTTTCAAACAGTATGCAAAATATAAATCCTTTTTTTTTTACTTTGACCACACTCATTCTTCTGAAAGAGCGATAAGTTCCAATCTCATCTCCTGCATGGTCCGTTAAAACTTTAAACTCGAATATCTCCTTGAGTTTTGGTCGCACAGATGTCAAGTTTATTGTGTTAGTAACATTAATAAAATTGGAAAGCATTTTCTTTCCTTAATGCATTTCTGTTCATCTATTTAATACCTGTTTACATACAAGTTACAGTTATTCAACTGATAACTTATTTCTTGTGTGAGATTCACAGCTTGTTTTAACGACGAATACTCTTTAAAAAAAATCTGAAACGTCCCTGGAAATAAATGGGCAGCTAATGTGCCTACCTTCTGCCGATAACATATCTGTTAAAAGCAGGGAGTTTTCCCGTTAAAAGTTAGTAAGCTTCCTGAAATCTTCATGAAAATTTCGGAAACTTTCTGAATCAAGGCCAGTTATGTTTCCGGATTAAATCAGGAACCTTCAGCGAAAACTTATATTTTGTATACATCAGTTGCTTTGCATCCTCCTAATTTTTCCAGGAAAGCTCCTACACTAAATATGGCTGAAACTAAGACAGAATTACAAGCAATTCTTTCAAAGCTACAATATCCGGAGACTGCATTTCGCCCTTGATTGGGACTCCACCCATCCGGAGGGACCATAACTGAACTGAAAGAGAAAATCTTAATAAAGAAGTCTTATAAATTTGTTACACTGGTAGCTAAAAATGTTTTTCGCCATAGTGCAATATTGGCATTCATGGAACTTGTTACGGTTTAAGAAACGTTTTCGCAAAAAAAAAAAAAAAAAAAACTTGTTTTTCACTGGGCTGTTGTAAACCCTTGAAATCTCGGAATGCTACCCGAAAGTAATCAATGACTTTTTTTTTTACAGTGTACAAGGTGATTTAAAAAAGGTGGTCGCAATTTCAATTTCCTATATACCTATATCCTGCGCAATACGTTGTACTTGAATTCTATTAGTTATATTTAAAAGAGGTCTCTGTAAAGTTTTATATACTTGGCACTTCAGTTCTTGCCACTGGTCTTACACCCGGCTATTTTTTTCTTGTAAGAGTTCGTGAAGCTCCTTACGTACCACCTCTTACCGCAGATTTGAATGATCTCCGAAACCGTATCAAACATTCTAAAAACAACGATTTCAAAAATGACGAAGAAGTACGAAAGTTTGAAGACATCTCAGAGTTAAAAGGGTTCCGACTACGTGATAATCAAATTTGAAACATTCAGATGCCATCAAATACTCAAAAAAACATGTGCTCATATTTGAGGCATTTGTGCTCATTTTGGAGTATGTAATAATTTCAAAATCGAGTATTAACCGAGTTATGTAACTCATTTTTGAGTATGAAATAACACAACACACTATTTGAAAACATGGATCCTCATATTTGAAGAAAAAGGTTTCAAGGATATTTGAAAGCACGAATGTACTCATTTTTGAAAACTTCATTTTTCTCAGTTCGGCGGTGGTGAACTCAGTGACGCAAGGCGTTCGTCATCGGATGTGGTATTAATTGGCACCCCACCTAAATATTATCCTTGCAGCTGGAAGAGGGCATACTGAGCATCCGAAAACTTCCTTAGACCTATAATCACGTGTAATTTACAGAATTCATATACAAAGGCTCTGTACGTTTCATTACTGATACGTTTCTTTTTCGAATTTTAATAACGCGTGTTTAACTGCTAAAATATTCGCAAGTACTTTATGTATCTTAAATATAACTAGAAATTTTGTCTGCATAAGACATGTATGCAATGGAAATTCAATTGAGTTTTTATCTCTTTAATAATAAAACGCGACTATTCTGAAGAGAAGATAAACCGATAAAATACTTTTGCATTATTTAAAACTAGCGGTACCCGCACGGCTTTGCCTGTAGTAGGAAATAAAAAGGTCATTTGGTTAGCCTGTACCAAACAAACCTTACAAATAATGGATAATGAATTTCTCGCCAATTTGCTATGTTCATTTGCTCGCCTACTCTATGGTAGTTTGCTCGTTTATGTTATGGTAATTTGCTCGTCCACGTTATGATGATTTGCTCGTCCACGTTATGATAATTTGCTCGGTAAAATGTTCTTAAAAGTGGAATAGAAAAATGAAAAGGATCAAATTTTCGAAAAATTGCTGCGAGATGCACACCTCCATGCTACTAACTAATTCTGTATCAAATTTCATGAAAATCGACCGAACGGTCTAGCCGCTATGCGCTTCATAGACATCCCGACAGATATCCGGACAGAGATTCAGACATTCAGCTTTATTATTAGTAAAGACAAAAGAACACACATAATGATAGTTGCACATTAGATCGGTATGGATTGGTTGCTTGACATTTTTGTAGATTTTTTTTTTGTCGATTTTTTTTTCCCAACTTATTTTCACAAACGTTTTATAAAATACCTGGTTAAAAACTGGTTATAGCGTAACATTTTAACAATATAAATCTATTTTGATGAAAACGAGCATAGTAATAACAGTTTTCAATTACATTGTCTGTATATTTAATTTTCTAAATATAAAACATCATTATTTTTTTTATTGTTGTTTGAGTCAGATTATATACAATAATTCATTTTTCAAATATTTGTATATGAACTACATTATTTTTAAAAACTTGCAGTTGTTTCCGTGCGTTTCAAAAAAAACTTTAAAACGTGCAATTACGAGCAATTTATAACGCTTATACCTATCTAATACAATCTGCTTTCATGCAATAAATTGTAATTTGTGTCCGGTTTGGATTTCTGTTTGTGACCTTTTTATGTTCTTATTTTTAGTTAAAAACTATATACCAAATATATTATTTTCATTCTTTTATTGGTTTTATCAGTAAGATAAGTGTGCAAAATAAAGCCATGTAGACCAGTAAGTCATTAATCATTGCCGCACTTATTTCAGTAAAAAATTAATTTTATTGTCCATTCGAATATCAGTTACATTTGCTGTTTTTCATTTTGGTCAAGAAGACGAATTTCATGAAAAAACAAAGATATGATAGTTTTAAAAAATGCTGCTGAAAGAAAGAAATTGCCGTTTCTTTCTTCGCTTCAGAAAAAAGCTAAAGAACTACAATTTTTTCGTCACGCCATTTAGGGATTAAATTTTCCATACTAAAGGGGTTCACGTTAAGTAAACGCACAATATTTCTGAGTTGAAAGCACAGTACATCGTGTTTGGGATGCAACTTCTGAGCAAAATTCAAATGTTGGCCACGGGTCAAGACACACTCAGAGATTAGTTTTTTTTTCTTCTTTTTCTTTTCTTTGATTTTTTTTTCTTTTTATTTTTTTTTTTTTTAAGTGTAGAGTTATTTCTATAAAAATATAATTTGTTATTGAGAATCTCCCAATTCTGATTGTTTTTAATTTAATTTAACTGCTAATAGGATGGCATAAATATGAAGAACTTTACTGCAGCGTCGCTTCGATCCGCCACGTGCGATAAATATCTGAGGGTGTTGACACCTAAGTGGATTTAAGAGTTTGTAAAAAATATAAGTACTTGAATTCTAAACATTTCCCCACTGTATTTTAAATTAGGTTTCATTTATCAAATTTTAACTAAAATAAACCACAATATTGGATTGAGAGGGGAATGAATCTAAGGCATATGCATCTAAGGCAATTTTTTCATTAAATGCATTTGTAATTTATTCTTTTTAAACTTTCGTTACACCACAAAAAAAAAAAAAAGAAAGAAAGAAAGGAAAAACGCGAGCTGTTTCTAAAATTGTACGATCTTCGTGTTTACATAAAACATTTACAAGGTTTTTTTTTTTTTTTGAGTTGGAAGGGAAGTGGAATGGCACCACAGATTACTGTTCCGACCAACAAAACTGCATAAATTACCTTTGTTTCAGTTCTGTGACATACAAAGTTACAAACGGATTATAATCAACCTGATTACAATCAACCAACCGGATTTTGTAACCGATTTTCACCACATTCATGAAAATCGGTTACAAAATCCAGTTATCCGCATCAAGTAAAAAAAGAAATAGCTAAATTCTGAACTTTTAACTCTCGAAGTCACTTGGATGCCACAAGGATAAGAAGTGTAGTTAAAAGAAAATAAAATAGTGAGTAAAACTCAAATAAAAGTCGATGGCCACAGCCATCGTGGTACAGAAGACAGAAATAAACGTAACCGTAACCGATGCCGAAAGTAATTCACAAAGCCATTTTTGCTGCAGTTTCCTCTGTTACATGAAATAAGGAATCAATGAGCTATTGTTAGAAAAAAATCCGAGTTTCAATGTACCGACGGTTACAAACATAAATAACATTGCTAAAATATTATTTACGTTCATAAACAGTGATAAAAATTGCAGATCCTTATTTAGGGGTTACAAGAAACAACACTTTTAATGCGAAAATTGCGATTTCTTTTTTGCATTAAGGATAAGGTTTCTTAATCCAGAAATATGTGTCTGCAACTTTAATTGCTACATATACAATTTTAACATTAAGAAATAAAGAAATACATTGTTGCAGAAAAATTATATATATATATATATATATATATATATATATATATATATATATATATATATATATATATTACAACGTTAAATCGCACACATTTTCAGAGAACTTCATTAGTGACTTGTGTTACATGAATTTTGCATGCGGAAACTCCCACTTTCACATTGAAAAAGGGATTCCTTGTAAGCTCGAAACATGTTCATACATTTCTCTGCAAATTTTATATTTGTGTGATTCAACTTTTTTTTTTTTTTTTTAAATTGTCGTTGTTTTCACGTTTGTAACTTATTGCACGAAGGTAAAATTTTATTTGTAATCAAGAACTGTTTGCGATTGTAAATGAACAATTTAGCAGAACTGTTACAAAATTTATTCCTAATTTCTTTGCGGTGTCTTATGTACCGCACGTGTTTTTATGGACACGGGTTTTGTATCGTGGTGTTGGAGTCTTGTGTACATTTATTCAGAAATAACTAGCATTAAAGGTGTGGGGGAGCTAGAAAGTACCTGTACAACGTTCTGGTACTTTTCTACTAGGCGACTTTCCGGAGTGTTGTTTGAAATGATGCTTATTTTATTTCAAAATCCTAATGTCTCTGCAAAACCGATTAGTTTGACTCTGTTCAAATTTTAATTATTGCTAAAACGAAAAATTTTAATAATCTGTTCAAATGATCTAATGAACTAGCTGTACCCTCACGGAGATTGCCGGGCTAAGATTTTAAAGATTAAGTATAATTCTAGTGTCTGATTCTTAAACTAAAAATTACGACTACCGTCCATCAAAGCACGCACCTCAGTAGAAAAAACAATTAACTCTAAAAACCATATTGCACAGAAAAATTTGACCTAACTCTGAAATTACATTTGACTCTTAAAATTCCGAAATGTTGACCGGAGATAACCTGTGATGCCTCGGAATTTTCCTACAGTGTGTAGAAAAGTTTCTGAAACGGCAGTATAAAACAAAATCAATTTATCATGTTTTGAAAACACGACAAATAGCTGAATGTCACGTAAGCGAAAGAAGTCAAAACACTTATTCTAGCGTTGCAATACGTAATCGTAAAGTCAGGATGGAGGCATGCTAGAGATTAGCTTTTGGCTCTTCACTAATATTTTTTTAATTATTTTGTAATTTTTTTCAAAGAAAAATTAATAAATAAATTATCAATGACCGTCTTTGAGTAGGACTTTTTTCTAATATTATTGTAAACTTTTGAAACATTGTATTACTACTTCTAGCTGTTAATAAATAAAAGACTCCTTCGTAATCCGAAAAAAAAAACTTGTAGAAAGGCTTACTTGTAAACTGAAACATTCATATACAAATATTTTGATTTATTAATTGGTTTTCCAATAAATTATTTCCAATGTCGAGAGATAAATAATTCTTTAAATTATGTATAGTGAATTTAAATATTTTTCAGTTGATCTGTAATTTATCTTGCATTTATCCCGTAATAAATACAAATTATAAAAAAAACGGAATTTTAATTAAAACTTTTGTTTACCCAATTAATTCTTGGTGCATTTGCAATCAATTAGCTTTCGACGCCTAAATAAAACAACTCGGGATTTTTTAATCAATTAGTAGTAACAAAAAGCTAATTAATTTATAAATAAAGCTATGACCTTGAGTAATTCTCCTAATGCAACTCAATTGAATAATTTTTATTTTTCTAAATGTAAAAACTTCAGTTTAAGTTACATGGTTATTTTTTTTTTTTCTTTTTTTTCCTCCCAAATGTTTTTTAGCAAACTGAATGTGGGGTTGAAAAAGTTAAGTTTGAATTATCTTATACTGTCGTTATTGAAGTATCTTTTAGAATCTGTCCTTTTGCAAAATTCTCTTGTAAAAAATAGTTATATTTTTAAAAATGTATGGTTGTAAATTGTAGAAAATCTGGGAGAGGGTAGTCCAAAGCGGATAGGTTTGCAAAGAACACTCAAAAATTGTAGTTTTTGGATTTTTATCGCAACAATTTCGGTTTTATTTCCTGGCAGGGTTCTTGAACTTCAAAATAAAAAGTTATTTTTGTATTATTTCAAACCCAACATTTATTTATTAGCAAGCTTTACAAACATTTGAAAAACCCGCTTTGCCCTACCAGGGATCCCAAAGCGGGTAAGCTTAACTAATTGTAATGTGGTGCATTTGCCAATCAAATATGAAGTTATAAATGATTAAAATGATTGACTAGCTACCTGCCATTATAAAAAATATATAAAAAAAAGTTGTACTTATCCAATTTAAAGTCAGCACATCTCTACATAGTATAAAATGAAGTCCCCAAAAAGCGTCTGTGTGTTTGAACTCGCAAAACTCGAGAACTACCCGGCCGATTTTGCTGAAATTTTCACTGTTTGTTCCTTTAAGTTCTGAGAAGGTTTAGAGAACAGTTCGAAAACAACTCCATGAATAGTTCTTTTTTTATTCCAATTTACTTCCAATTTTCACATAAATTCCCGAATATGGGGGTGAAAAATTACTCGCAAATAGTAATATTACATATCGTTAGAAAGGGTAGAATTTTCCGCGTTCTACTCAATTTGTTTCAATGCTCTAACTTTGTTATGGCGGGAGTTATTTGCGTTTTTAGCTCTAATTTTTTTAGGCTTAGCAGAAATTTAGGCCCTTCTTTCTTCATTAAATAAGTCAATAAAAAAGCGAAGGAATTGTCCTACAGCTTCCTTTTTGACGCCATTAGAAAAATCGACTTTTTTTACTCCAGATCTAACTCGACATATGGTCGAAAAAATAAGCTTTTACCTCGAAAGGCAAAAAAGTTACAAGCCTTATTAAATCAAGTTTAAGAAATCTCGATTCCATTCAAATTGTGAATCATTTTATTTCGCATTTAAATTCCTTAAACGTATTTTATTTTGTGTTTCCTTGGTTACGCATTTTAAATCCATCTTTCTTGATTTAATTTCTTAGAAGTATTTTAATATTGTCGCATTGTTTGGAAAGGAAATCATGATGTTTTTTTTAATTTATTTTTTACGCCTGATTGTTGAATATACGTCACTTGACACAATTTTTATTTTCAAGGTGGACCGGGCAAAGCCGGGCAACGCAGCTAGTTTGTTTATAAAACAACTGATTGAACTGATAATAACTGATTGAACTGATCAGATTGAAATAACTGATTAAATTAATAGAATAATTAATTGCCATCCTAAAAAATAACTTTTTAAAGTTTTATTTATCCTATTGAAATAGAAAATCTAAGTCAGCACGCGAGTCAAGAAATCATAAATAAATATATGATTAAATCCTATACCCGCTTTGCCCGAAAGCACGTTTTTTATTTCAATAATTATAACCTTAAATTTAAAAAAGAAACAAACGAAATGAGTATCGTAGTTTGTAGATAGATTGTGTCAGAATAACCTGATATTATTGATAATTTAAAAAAAAAAAAAGCTGGTCTACGACTAATCACAAGCTACAAACTTCTGTTTTTTTTTTTTTTTTTTGAAATATATCATTTTTTCTTATTTTAAGCCTGGTTGCGCCATGCCGCTTCACTGCTACTTCGCTGGGACTGATTAAAACTCGGGAGGTGCCCATGTAAACACGACATACGTATGCATCGCCGCTTACACACCATGGGAGGGGGCATACGAAGGCCTATCTGCTTTCAGGCCACCCTCCCCTAACCGTTCCGCAATTACTTGAAGAGGAAATTTTCATTTGAAATGCCGCAGTTTTTTTTTTTTTTTTTTTTTTTTTTTCTGATTGGGACGAATTAAAAAAGTGTCAAATGGTGTAGTAGTAAATATTAGGTAAGAAAACTGCAGTGGGAATGTAAAGCGCCGTATCTGCGGAAATGAAATTTGGGGTAGATGAAGAAGTGTTTTAGACTTAATACTAGCAATAGAGAACTGTAGGAATTACGCGTTTTTATTCGCGCTTTATTTTGAGCGGAAACTGAATGAGCAAGCTTCTTTATCTTTACTAATAATAAAGCTAAAATTCTCTCTGTCTGGATGTCCGGAGGATGTCCGGATGTCTGTAGGATGTCTGGATCTCTGTGACGCGCATAACGCCTAGACCGTTCGGCCGATTTTTTGGAAATTTGGCACAAAGTTAGTTTGTAGCATGGGGGTGTGCACCTCGAAGCGATTTTTCGAAAATTCGATGTGGTTCTCTTTCTATTCCAATTTTAAGAACAAAAATATCATAAGATGGACGAGCAAATTACGAAATTATCATAACGTGAACCGTAACATGGGCACAAGTCAATTGGCGAGATACGAAATTATCATAACGTGGAACCGTAACATGAGTACAAGCCAATTCGCGAGAAAAATCACCATACATTATTTGTAAATACACAGGCGAACCAAAAGACCTTTTATTTTTTCTATTACGGGCAATGCCGTGTGGGTACCACTAGTATACAATGAAACTAAAGTAAAGCAGATGACAAAAATGCTAAAATATTAGAATTTTGCAGATGCTGGGCTTTGCCTTCCCACTGCAGAAAATATTTGCTTATATAGTAGCAGCATATATAGTAGTAAAGTATAGTTTTAAATTGCTGGTAATTTAACTAAAAGTATCATACTTCGGTAAGAAGCAGTGAAAAGTGGGTTGGGGATAACGGCGTACTGTGTTATAAACTACGGTAAAAAAAGAAAAAGAAAAAAAAAGCATCCCGCACACGTTTTGAAACTCCAAGGAATTTCCATTTCGACGCAAAAAAAAAAAAGTTATCGAACGCATAAATAGTGAATTACATTCCTTAAGCCGGGGTATAGGCAAAACTCCATGCAATTTACCGACAGCATCGTTATGAGATCCAGATCAGTTTGGAATAGACAATAACTGAGCTGGAGGGAGGCGGATGTCATCTCATTAAACCAGAGAGTGCCAATAAACTGGTAGCAAAGCCAAATTTAACACACCAGTGAGAGTAGACTGCAATCTCTTCTTCAATATTACACCTGCCTAAAGCTCGGTTATTGTCAATAGACTGATGAGTCCATAACACAAGGACGAAACTGTCACTGGATGTCATAAACAGGCTGTCGATTTATTGCATGTAGTTCTACCTTGGCCCTGGCTTAAGGCTTTTCTTACTGCTTAACGTACTGCTTTATATTTTCCGTTTTTCACAAGAAGGCACTTGACTCCTCCTTTGTCAAGTTGTATCCGATGATTCTATTTCGCTGTTTTCGGCAGAAGGTGCATTCGGATCATAGCATTTTGTTTTAAAAGCGGCAGTTTTTAAAATGTAAGAATAACTAAAATGACATCAGACAAGTGAAGCAAGTGATGTAAAAGACGCTAAGATTGTTTTGCTCATTAAAATGCACGCCCAAGTTAAGGTTGTCTGGTTGTCTCATTTAGATGTACGTGGATATGTTTACCGAACACCCCCGCGTAAAATGGAACTCTGCGTTCGAGAAGGCGGAGCGAAGTGCCTTCTCGTGAAAAACGGACAATACCAAAGCTTTACCTTCAATGACGAGTTGGACCGCACCACTGCTGCGGACTCTCGCCCGGTGAGATAAATTCAGTCTTGCTACCTGCCAGTTGGCACTCTCAGCTTCAATAAGATGTCATCCGCCTCCAGTTCGACTGGACTTCGACTCCAGACGAATGAGTCCATAACAAGACGAAACTGCAGTCTATGGATGGCATAACCGAGCTGTCAGAAAATTGCATATGGAACGCGTGCTTGACGTCTTAAAAATTTTAAGCAGGATGATTTTATTTTGAAAAGTGTATCTAAAGGTATTATTTTAATTGCACTATTAATTAATGCGCCAATAATAAAAATTAATGTTTTTTACTATCACTACAGAAAAAGACAGTTGTAACTTTTTTTTTTCTTTTTTCCGTTATTTAGAGACACAGTATATAAATAAAACCAACTATATTTTTCACCGTTGGGAGAAATCGCTGAAAATATGTTATTTTTATCTCTTAACTGAAAGAAATAAAACTGAAACTTAAGCGTTTTTGTATTTATCAGGTCTGAATTTATTGATGTTTGCACTTTTGGGATTAGCTGATTTTGAAACCAAGTATTTTGAGTGCTGGAAAAATCTATATTATAACTTTACTTTTACTATTCTGAAAGAAAAAGTATATGAATCAAATCGCTGTTAAATATTTTCTTACCGGAATACAAGAAAAGAGGGGAATGTAATTTCAACCGTTATTGTTGCCTATTTTTATGCATCAATTGCTATGAGTGGGGAAGCGGAGGAATTCCTCGCTGCATATTGGTTGCTTTAAACGATATTGAAATGAAAAATAATGCCAAATACCAGGCAGATTTGAAAGTTAGTTAAAAGGAGTATCCCTTATTTTGCCGTGTAGTACTCTTGACTTAGAGTAAGTCGGGGTACATGGTCCAACCTAGGCAAAAACTTTTTTTTTAATTTTTTGTTCACGAAAAATAAGAGATATTATTTCCTGCCTCTCTTAAGGGGTCACAGTACCTTACAAGCAATTTTTTTCAATTTAAGTAAATTCTTTTTTTCGTTGAAACCATAACATGCTTACTTACCTTGTATTCAATAATTTGTTTTAAAAATTTTAAAATATTGCTTACTTTTTTAAAAAATTCAAAGCATTTGGGAAAATTTCAATTTTTAAAAATCTTTAAGGCTTTTTTGTTTTTAAACTAATATAAAAAAGGCTTTTTGCTAAACAATAACAATCATCATCTCTAAAAATCTGTGCATTCATTTGCTTTTGTGCTTACTAGAAAATTTTCTGTGATCAATTACGTAAAAAATCGTAATTTTTTTCAAAAAAAATTCATTTTTAAAGGTATAACATGCTCTAAACATTTGAGTTTTTTATAAAATGCTTATCCAATGCAGTTTTGTTAAATATATTATCCTAATTGCAAAAAGTATCACTTTGAAGCTGTATCTTTAAAAGAAAAAAATCCTTAGGGATTCTTATGACACGAAAACACAAAAAAAAAAAAAACGATCATCGAGGAAAATCAAGTTCAAGTTTTCTTTTTGCATAAGAACACATAGCGAGCATAACCTAAAACGACTCATAACTTTTTCAATATTTGAACTAAAGCAATGAAACTTCTCCCCTGTGTTTGGACTAGTGTTTAGTTTCAAAATAAGCAATAAAAATTTCTTTTGATCGTTTGGTCATTTTTGAGGTATTGTAACCCCTTAATATAGGCCCAGATGCTGTGCAAAATCTATTACGACCAAAACTGTGAATTAAACTTTTCATTGAAAAAAAAATTAGGGCATAATACCTCACTCCATGAAGTTAAATGCTTCACTTGAAGCAACATCACGAAATTTGTTATAATAAGCAAATAGTGTTTAAAATTAACTAAAATAATGCAAACCAATACAAATCATAATATGAGCAACGAAATTAAAAATCAAAATCAATTTTTTTCTAGCAAATAAAAATGTACGGAAAAAATGTAACAAAATTTAATTGTGTTCAAAAATGTCACTCTTACCTTACACTTTGCTATAAATTTGTAATTACTTCTGAAAATTCGCTGAAAACGCATGTTGTGTTAACTTCTAGTTAGTCTAGAAGTTAACGCGTAAAACTTCTTTATACACAAATGCTCTTGGAAAAAGTCGACACGGGTATTGCTGCTGAAATCATGAAATACAGTTACTGGGGCTTTTTAGCTGGCAGGGCGTGATACCCCGACTTACTGTAGGCAGTTAATACAACAATATTTATAATATAGTTTTAAAAAAAATTTTAATGTACTTTTTAGAAATGTTTCATATTTTAACAGAGATATTCAATTCTGTTTTGAAGAGAAATTTGGCTCTTCAAATTAAAATTAAAATAGGGGTTAAATGAAATAACATTCCGGAGCTGCGCAGTAGAAACCTAGTAGAAAAGCACCAGAACGTCGGATCAACACATTCTAGCCCCACTACACCTCTGCCTATGAGAAAAGTTATTATTGAAACTTCTTTCACAGTTGAGGAAAAAGCTATCACTGCTAAAAAAAATCGTTTCTTTCTTTATGTGAGTAGAGATTATACTTTATTTTCCAGCTAGAATAAAGTTAGGTATAAATATTGACATAGGTAATTTTTTCTTGAATTAAACTTGGTAAAAATTTAAGATTAAAAATTGCCCGCCCCACCACCTTCCTTTAATAAATTTCATTTCCCATTTGTTTTGTTTCCAATTGAGAAACTTGAGATTTAACTTTTGGGAGAGGAAACTTGGAATTTACAGAAAAAAAACTCCGAATTTTATCGAATGCTCACATACCTCTATCCAAGATGCATTCAGCATCATTTTGAAAAATTCAATGTTGCATTATTACAATGAAATTTTCCAATTAACATAATTTTTGAGAAACCACAGTGACTTCACGTGACCTCCCATCGAAGTGTTCACCGCTTGAGGTTTTGCAGATGAACTTTCTTCAAAGGTTTTAAGTTTGAGAATGTTAAACTACTTGTGCAATGTTACACTACTAATGAGAAAAAAAAGTCAGAAACTGAACACGGTTTTTATTGCAAATATTGGGGCTATGAATTTGCATCAAACAAAAAAACTTCCCTTTGCAACAAATTCCGTTATTTTTCTAAAATCAGGAATACATAGCAAAAGAAAATTTATCTTTGTTAAATGTTCTGTTTTAATTTTATAAATTTAACTTGAATTTAGAAATCATTTAGCATTAGCATTTAAAAGGCAAAATATCTATACACCTTTTTTTTCCTATCACGTAAGTTTCAAAATTTAAAAAGATTACTTATGCTATTTCCTAAAAGAAATGTAGTTTTTCAACAAGGGTTATTCACCGAAATTTTACCTTGGGACCTATTTTGTGGCTATTCAGACATCAGTGGCGTTTAAACTCTCAAAAATATTAGCTCCATGGGAGATAGTAAAGTGACGTCGTAAAAATGTAAGATCATATACTTCAAAAGAGGGAAAACAAGGCATTCAAAGTTGCTTTTATTTTAAGGGAATTTTTTTATGGTTCAAAGAATACACTGCTCTTTTGAGGTTATTACTTTGCAACTCGAATGTGAAAAGTAAATCTTATTCCTAGTTTATGAGATTGTACTTAAAACTTAAAAATATCTTTTGACAATTTTTCAAATAAATACGAACCGCTTTCAAAAAGGGCGAACTGAAAAATATTTAGAATCTGAAAAATAAGATAAAAACCATAGCTTCAATGTGTTGTTTGTGTTTTTTTTTTCTTAGTTTTATAAGATTTCAGTGTTCGTAAAACTGTTTTTACCGTAATGAAATAATGTAAGATAGCATGGAATAAAAAAAATCCGTAAAATTTAATTTTTATAAACAACAAATTATTGATGACATCACAAGTTTCACTTTAAAATAATACACCAGCTACTTTGAGTAAAATATCTTCATTTGCTAATTTTTTAACTTAATTTCATTGCTGATCTTTGAAGTTATTATTAAGCTAGTAATTAGTAAAACATTCAAATTCTTATTTGCTATTCAACTTACAATTGGTTTAAACTTAAATTAGTTTTTTAAATTACTTTGATTCAAATTCCTAGTTTAGATCTGTTTATGCGCAATCACAACGGAGCAGCGAAACTCCCTTAGATTAAGAAGGAAAAAAAACGAGTCCGAGCACTTCCGGAACAAATCTAGTAAAATGATGTTTGACCTCAATTTAAAAAAATAAAGAGTTATTTGAACTAATCATAAGTGCAGAAATTTAACCGTATTTTTTTCTAGAATTAGCTCATATCTGTGGCATGCTCAGCGTAACTCTCACTGACACAGTGTTGTATTTGCTCCGGATAAAAAAGAACCTTCTATTGGTGCAAGCTTTTCAAAATGAAACGTTTTATAATATTTAATTTTCAATGATAATAAATGTAATTCTTTGAAGTAAACGGCTTTTTTTATCATGGTAAACTAAATTATTGCATTTTTATATTTTAAAGAAGTCCGCTAGTTGGTGGTTATTGACTTTAAAAAATGGGAGGGGGATGGATTGCCTTCAAAAATGGAGGTTAATGGCTTCTGTCTATCGTCAAAACATGCTTACTTTTATATTTACCAACGGTCATATTTGCCACCGGATTTGAACATCAGTCAGATTCCAAATCCATCTATCGAAGCCTTCTTCAACTGATCAGGAAATTTTAACCGGCGGTTCTTGTGTCCGAGAGGAGTTTAGCTCAACTGGAGCATATGGCCGTAAATCCACAAAACAAATTTTTAAAAACCCAAAAAACAACTTAAATTGACAGTGACGTCACGACGCGCAGAAGCAAAACCGAGTTAACAGATAAAACGCCACACTTACTAGCTACCTACTCTAATTGCTTCCCAAATAAGAGAAGATCGCTACCTGTCTATGAGCTGCTATAGGTGGTGCGTTTGATTCAAATGGCTGTTAAGTTCCGTGCTGCTTCGCTCGTAAAATTGAAAAATTGATAAATATTTAACGATTGACAGAAATTATTACAAAAAAAAGGTTACGTATGCGTGGGTTTAACTAACTAATCTAATCTCTAAAGTGAAGAGCGTAATTTTCCCGAATATCGGACAAGGCGCTAGGAACTATTTCTTTCGCTTGGCCTCAACTTATTTCTCCAGTTTCAAGTAAGCTTGCAGTCGAATATAGTTGCTTCATAATGTAAACCAGTTTTGCAATTTAAACGTTACACTAGTAAGCTTAAAATCATTGTTAGGAATCTGTGGAAGACTATTTGTTAGTTGGAAAATCGCCCGTCAAGGTGTGACGGGTGAAAATTTCTTCTACATTTGAACGGAGCAATTACCTGTTTGGTGATGTTTTGATAGCTGAAATTTTAACCTTAACTCCAGTGGATTAACCCCAAACTCCAGTAGCTAGCGGTCATTGGTGACCCTTTTTCGTTTCTTCATTCCCTTGAAATGATAGTCTTACCAGTAAAACAGTTTAGTTACCAGATCCAGTTCAGCCTTGTCACAATAAAGTCTTTCCTTGATTTCAAACATTACCAAATAATCATGTCGTGGCGCGAGTTCCATTGTTGATGACGTCAGAAGCGTTACTCGATCATTGGCTATTATATATATATATATGAGGATTTTTATTCAGAAGTTGAAAATTGACCGCTTTTGAAAAGAAAATTTTGATATTAAAAGACAACTTTGACTTGAACTTTGGTGTTATAATCATCCACTCATGTGAAGACTTCATAATTTATTTCAAATATCCTTTTCTTTTCGGCATTTAAATTTCTTCTTATATGTTTTTTAAAAAAACTTTTTTTTTAATTAGAAAAGAAAATGATCAATCACATTCTTAGTTGTTGCAGCTTCGCTTATTTATATGCATTTTTTTTCAGAGTTATTCCGCGGTCATTAAATCGAACATTATCTAAGAAATTCATTTAGTTATTCAATTACTTGTATTTGCTATTAAAGCAGTAATTGCTTTTTAATAATATTTTTTGAATCCATATTTAATCTTAATTGTGATCTCGTTTTCTGATATTCACTGCATCTTTCAGCGGTAGAAAATTACTTTTCTTTTTAGAAAATCATTATATTTTGACTAAATGTCCTAATTATTTTCACTAAAACTTGAGCATTATGTTAAATATGAGATTTTAATACTTTGTGCTGTATTTATCTTTACTTTTTCGTTTTATTTTTATCATTTATGTGAAAAAGGAAATTAGAGTCACAAGATATCGTTAAAAAAATTATATTTGAAGCATAAGTAAGATTGGTTAATTAAAATATTCCACTGTTGTCAATAGTTGTGTTTGAAGGAAATGAACTTTAGCAAAATATGTATTGCTGCCTTTTAGTTTCCTTTCACACAAAAAAATATGCCTCCAATCAATTTATTAATATCTTCTTCAATATGGAAAACTTAAAACGGTTGTAAGAAGTAATATTTCTTGGATCTTTCACTTATCCTTACAAAAATTTTGCCTTTTGTAACGTATAAAATTTGCATTTAAAATAATGCACTTAAATTCAATTGTCAAAAGCATTTTTCATTACTGCTTACATTTCAAAAAATCAGGTTATGTTTGCCGCAACTATAGACAAATTTATAGGAATTTCAAGTGGCATGTTACTGAGTTAGTAAGAAAAATTTAATGAAACTTCATCAGAGTTTTCTTTATTTGGATATATCATAATTATATCCTTACCTTCCTAGTTTTCTCGGAATTTTATGTCATTTATGATTTTCTGCTGATTTAGCTTGTTAAAATGATGTAAAAACGGAATATTGTGTTCAGAACATTTTTTTTCGTCACACAAAACCTGCTTACTTAAAGTTCGGCAAGTTTTCTCAGATCAATACATTATTTCCGCTTAAAAATAAAAACGGAAGATTCCTTTGCAATTTTCTATAATAAAATTTTGAATTTAAGTCGCAATCACTATATTAAAACTAGTTCAAAGACTTTTGCATGCGAGCGAGAAATAGATGTAAAACAAGTTTTTTCTTTAAAAAAAAAAGCAGATTTTAACTGCGTTTAAATTATTTTTTCCGACAGAAAATTCAAGAAAATAAACGATTTCTTTAAAACATTAGTATGACTGTGATTAGTTGAATTATGACCTTGACGATCTTAACATCTTTTGGAGGCATTCAGGGACAAAGTGACCAGTTCTTGGCATGGATTTAAGTTGAAAAACTATTACAAACGTAGTACAACTTAGCTTTGCACCAATTACCCTTTTCTATCAAACCAAAAAGAGATAAGCATTGTCAAGATCACAGCTGAACTTGTCAGAACCGTCCTATAACTATTTTAAAGCAAGTATTTCGCAAAAACATAAACATAGATTCTCAGTGATTTGGCATGAATTTCTTAGCGCTTAAACCTTCCTAGATTAGTTTTTTTTTTTTTTAATTCAGCTAAATAATTTAGCAAGTCTTTTGCTATTAAAGTACTAAATTCAAAAACCTCTAAAACTTATTCATAAACTTAATGTTCCCTCAAAGCATTCTGTCTTATTCCTATATTTCCAAAATAATCAACCTCCTTTTGATGGTTTCCCCTTTTAAGCATCAATGAGGCTTTGTGATATAGCTCAGGACTCATAAACAAGCCTCGGTCTTTTGCGAGTGACATTTATGATACCTCACCGGACGCAATGATCTTCAAGCTAGAACAACTTCAGACCCGAATGGCAACGGTGAGGTGTGTAAAGCTATCGCCCGAATTTATGATCCTTATACTGCGGTGTGACGTCACCAACCAATTTTCCACATAACCAGTAGAGGTTCGGTAACGAAGCATGAATTTGTTTCATTTGTGAGAGTCATAATCATAGTCAAGAATCATAAAGTCAGTCATACTAGTTAGTCCAGAAATCATACAACGCATTCTGTTAAATTTTCACGTTTTATAAATTCAATCAAGTCGTTCTTTCTGTTTTTTAAAGTAGAAGATTTATCTTATATTAAAAATTTTAACATTAATTTTAAACGGAAAGCCCTCCAGTAGTAAATCATCCTAATTAATCATATACCCCTACTGAATCTCTGTGTGTGTGTGTGTGTGCGCGCATATCTTTTATGTAACAAGAGAAAGACTAATGTTTAGTTAATTCAAAAAATACTCAGCCCTCCAGAACTGAATAATCCTACTTAATCGTACATGGATTCTCTCATTTTTTTTTTTTTTTTTTTTTTTTTTTTTGTATCATTCAAAATCGGAGGGAAAACATAGTTTTATTAAGGGAAAAGAAATAAAGAATGCTAGCCAGACTTACTGTTAAAGTTCTTACAAGCAAAAAATTCTCATTTCAAAAATTCTCATTTCATAACAACATAAAAAAATAAAAAGATTAATTTGAGTGCTCTATACTTTTTGTATTATTTTTTTCATTCCTCTTAGCAATATTTCTCAAGATATTTTGTTTTTTGTGCAATTTTACTATTTTTTAGCCTCTTTTTTTTAAATGTTTTAAAAGTTTTTAAAACTTTTTTTCGAAAATGTTTTTTAATCATACCAAAGAGAAAAACTGCTTTTTATTGAGCCTCAGGTTTTGACAGTTTCCATTTGTCACATTATTCTATTTTCTGTTTCATTTCTATTAGACACATAGACAATCGTCGTTGGATAGTTTTAGCATTTAAAAAAAGTAACAGTATGGTTACAAAATTGACATATTATGAAGCAGTGAGAAACAAAGGAATGTAAGTGGACTTTTTCAAATTTTGAGTAAAACGCGATTAAGGATAAGGTCCTAGGTAGGCTTTCATTGAATTTTTTTTTTTTGAAATCATGTTGTGTAACAGCACCTACCAAGGATAACAGTACTATATCTTGACCCATGACAGAGGAGAAGTTCACCTACCATTTGTGCTGAATATAACCAAATTCTTAATTTTGCCATTTACATCCCTTTGCTTCTTGCAAAATTGTAAATTACAGTTTTACAGAGATCTTATCAAGATACCGGTAGCGACAGTAAAATACTTTTTATCTTTGATGTTGTTCTAATATGTGCATCACTTAGGCTATTTTCAAATGTCTAACATACTCTTAATTTAAATGCTCTTCTACTGCGCAATTATTTCAAAATTTTGAAGATTCTTTCAATAAAACTAAATTTATTTTCTTAGTCATAGCCCTCAACTTTTAAATGACTGTACGTTTTTGTTAGTTTCTTTTCCTTCATGAAAACAAAAATTTAATCAAAGTAAAATTTAAGAGAATGTAAAATAATTTCCACTTTTAGAACTCATCCATTCAAATGAGGTTGAATATCAAAACACGAAATGAAACTAACACTTTGTTAAGTTTAAAGAATTTTTATTTCAGAAGGGATTTGAAATATAAAGCGTATGGCTTATAATTTGAATATTTTTTACTGAATATTTTGTGTGCGTGTTTATTCAATGTATATTTACTTTATAATTGGTAATGACAAAATCAAAGTTTCGTTAGTACGTACTGTAAAATATATATATATATATATATATGCTTAACATAAAGCACATTTCATTTTTTCCTTCTCTAGCATTACATTTCTTTAATCGGAATAAAATCTCCAACACTATTTGTCTCAAGTGAGTTAAGTTCAAAGAATTATGTTTTAAACCGGATTTGAAATAGAAAGCGCATTACTTATCATTTCAATCTTATTTACTGAATAATTTGGAATGTGTTTTCTCCAAGTAGATTGACTTTATAATTGGTAAAGACAAAATCAGATTTTCATAACTGCAAAAAAAATTCAAAAATATGAATTTAGCATAACATTAAGCATATTTGATTTCTTCCTTCTTTAGCTCTGCATTTATTTAATCGGAATAAAACCTCCAGCAACATTTGTCTCAAGTTGGCCTAGTGACCTATTTTGAGTCAAAACACTTTTAGCGCATGCGCTATCTTTATTTACATAAACCGTTTAGCGAAATCACTGTGTCTGTGTAAAACATTTCAACAATAGCCTGGAAAGAAACATTTAAGCATCATCTTTTCCTCTTTTCCCCTCGCATTTCTTTTCTAGCAAAATTTCATATCACGCTGGGATATTTTGGAGAGGAAAAAACATTCCTTGTTACATTTTCGCTTGGAAATTTGACAAATTACCCCCTTGAAAGTATTTTTAAAAAGGGAAATTTTATTACACTCTTTTAAGATGTCTCAAGTATTTAAAGATAACTTGTTTTGTATGTTTAATAATGGTGTTGAAAATCGTGATGTATAAATATAATATACTTTACTTGATATATTTTTCATAGAAATGTTTTAAATGTATTCGTAATTTATGATATATCCTATGGCTATGAAAGCAATTAAACGAAATAAACTTTCGAAATATTTCATATTTTAAATAACTTTAGCAATATTTCATAAATTAGTGTCTAAATAGATAAATTTGTTATTTTTACTCCAAATAAAATCTTTTTTACGTATAAAGTCCGGAATTTAAAAAAAAATGTAAAAAGCGTGATATTTCAGGCTTAGAAAACTTTCAATTCTGTTATATTATTTTCAATGTATAAAAATTGAAATAAATACAATATTTTATTTCTGAATACAGAGGAAGTGGTTCACTAAATAAGATCGTTAAATATTTTGAAACTTTAAGAAATACGGAGCAGTTTTTATTTTAAATTTCCGATAACGGAAAAACTCAAAACTCCTTCTAGGTAATTAAACTGGAGCTAGCATAAGCATCATAGTACATTAATTAAGTAATAATAATACATCACTCTAAAAGTATTCTCCAAAATCCCGCAAAACTCAAATTGATA
Organism: Uloborus diversus; assembly: GCF_026930045.1. Taxonomy (NCBI): domain Eukaryota; kingdom Metazoa; phylum Arthropoda; class Arachnida; order Araneae; family Uloboridae; genus Uloborus; species Uloborus diversus. Next base: position 151,472,159 of record NC_072734.1, on the reverse strand, counting down.
CAAGATTTTTGTAATTTTCCTTTTAAAATGTGTGCCGGAATAAGCACTATAACTGCTAAAAGAAGTGAAATTTGAAAAGAAGTAGAAATTTTCATTTTACATTATTAGATCTTAAATAAAATTCAAAATTACGTTTGTGAGCTCAAGACAGTTTAAAAAAAAGAATAAGACTAATAATGTCTGTCTACAAACGGTAGAAGCTCAAATGCTTTATAAAATGCTCTTTTGAAAGTAATAAAATGTAAATGAATAAAAAAACTAAAAAAATAAATTTAAAAAGTTTATCTGAAGTGATTACCACATATTGTTCAATACTATATTATCCAACTGAATTCACTAAAACACAAATGATTAGAAAAACATTTTTTTTCCTAACGGGAGATCAGATGACCTTGTTTTCCCAGAAAAAAAAAACGCATTTGGATATTTTTTAACTACAAGGTGCTGCATCAAATGATGGGGGTTTGGGGGCCCAGTTCTGCTCACCCTTCTCCCAATTTTGAGTAATACTGGATTGAAGTTTTGGCTCTAAGGACACGTTAGCCGCGATGAACCCGATGCAAACATAAGGATTTTTTATATGTATAATTTTGATTAACAACAAAAGAAACTGAAATGGGACTATTTTATGCACTGAAACCTAATGTAATATTATAATTAATATTTAATAGGCTAATAAGTGTACCTCTACCTAGCTGCTGATCTCCCATAAGCAATATAGAGCAAATTGGCAATGACAGATATAAGATCAAGGTTTTTTTTATTTCAATTTCAAATTTCTGTTTACATCCATAATATGCTTTGTTTTTGTTTCGAGCCATTTTTATTGTTATTTTATTCGTGATAAAAAAAAACTGCTTTACTTTAGCCGACTGGTGTATAGAGATGCGCAACATTTTTTTAAAATTTAGTTCTATAAATAGGTTGTTGACCAAACAACCATTCATGCCTTCATGTAGCAAATTAGTTTTCCTGTATCAAAGTTGGTGCCCGTGCATAACATACTTCCGTTTTTGATCATTGGATTGTTTAATGACAATGATAAACACCTTATATTTGTGATAGATACTCAGACACATAGGTGAAATTAAGAAGTGGGTTGCCCAGAAAACTATATACTTTCGCTCTCAAATTCACGGCCTTTGAGTTAAAAAAAAATAGAGATATTTCCTTTTTTACTTTCTGCTATATCTAATATATAGAAGAAAGTATTGAATTCGTGCAAATTTTCGAATTTCGAATTTTGAGGGATTCGAACGTTTTGAGGTGTGCTGAGTTCATTTCGACTATTTTTGGAAAATGTCTGTTTGTCTGTGTGTGTGTGTGTATGTGTGTCCGTGTGTGTGTCACGTCTGTGTGTGACCAGTTTTTTGTGGCCGCTCTAGAGCAAAAACTACCTCATAAAATCGAACAAATTCGGTACACATATGTGCCCCTATGTGAACTTGTGCCCATTGGTTTTTGGCGCGAATTCCTCCAAGGGGGATGGAGCAATGGGACGTTTTTTGAGTTACGCGTGCTTGCTATTCCTCAGGAAGTAACTGGTGGAATCAAACAAAATTTGGTCCATATGTTGCCATTAACAGGAACAGATGCTGATTCAATTTTGGTGTCAATAACTCAAACAGGGGTTGAGCTATAGAACGTTTTTTGTTGTCAATTGTGACTGCTGTATCTCAAGAAATAATGAACGGAATGAAAGAAAAATGTATCGGCAAGTAGCCCTTAGTGGGTATAAGAGCTGATTTTATTTTGGTGTCAACAGCTAAAAAGGGGGTAGCGCAATCGCCCGTTCTTTTTTTCCATTGTGAGTGCCCTATCTTAAAAAGTAATGCTACTCTCTGGTTAAAATTTGGAATATATGTGAATCCATATGTAAACAGGCTTTGGTTCAATTTTGACGCCAGTCGCTCTAAGAGGTGTTGATGTTTTTTTTTTTTTTCTTTTTTTTTGCGAATAAAAATAGTTATATTAATGCAACAATAAGAACGTCTGTGTATTTCTCGTGATTTTAATTGTATGGAAATGATCGGAAATATTCTCAATGATTTAAAATTTTTAACTGTTGCCATCTTATGTTTGTTAACAAATAAAATATTTGTAATTAATTCAAGCAAGGCTTATAAAATAACTTTCAATTTTCTCTCTTTGCTTTGCTTTTGCAATTATTCAGACATTGGGATGGTCATCAAGTTTTTTCATGTGTAATTTTGTTTTTGTTGGGAATATTGCTCATTCATCAAGCATGGGGAGGATCAGAAAAATATATATATATATATAGAAGAAAGTTTCGTGATGGCCACAGCATACTAGTTTACTTTTTGTTTAAAGAAAATGAAATATAATAAACATATTCTCAATCAGAAATGTGATGTTCATATTTTTGTACAAAAAGTTTTATTTTTGTAAATAGTTTTGCAATCACAATTTTTACAATAAGTTCATTTCTACTACTATTATTTTGGTTAACTGTTGTTAGTATTCTGAATGAATGTCAGTAAGTTTTAGCTGTTATATATCTTGCAGCCTTTTTACATTCCAAAAACGAGCACTATTTTCTAAGTGATAGGAAATATCGCAAATGTTCTGGCATTTTTTATGCTGTCAGTACTTTACTGATGTCTTTTATTAATAGGCAGACAATATGAAATAATACCAGAATGTGTCAGTACTTTTCTCCGCACACACCCCACCACTTAGCTGTTAGCCTTTGGCTCCATCGTCCGGGGGTCCGCGTAGCCGCCCCCCCCCCTTAAGGGTTGAACTAAATTATGGAAAGGGTTTTTTTCCCCAAGGGTTGTTTAGACATTTTTTCCTGAAAATCTGCCCGCATATAGGTCTAGCCCCTGTTTTGAGTAGTACCACTTATATAACATGCGCCAAGATACTAAACGTGTTTTTAGTATGACTGTTTTTCAAATTATCATTACATTATTATTATTATAACATAAGTTATTTTGAAATTTGGAATATATGTGAATCCATATGTAAACAGGCTTCGGTACAATTTTGACGCCAATCGCTCCAAGAGGTGTTGATTTTTTTTTTTTTTTTTTTTTGCGAATAAAAAAATAACTTTATTAATGCAACAATAAGAAAGATAAATCTAAACAGATTGTCATCTGCATATTTCTCGTGATATTTTAATTGCTCGGAACTCCAGCGCTCGAATACGCTACCTTGCGGTGATTTACAAAACTGCAAATGAAACTAAAACATTGCCACGTTGCGTTCCACGTGTGTCTGTTGACGTAAACACAGGCAGTTTGTTCTGAGTATTTATTAACGCAATCGATGTGTCTTAGTTTGCTTTCAGCTACAGAAATTAATTCGTCCCTTAGTAGTATTCTCGAGCTTCTCAAAATAATGTTAGTTTTCATTATTTCCTTAATAATTGGTGAAAGCGAAAATTCTGGATTAACAAACTTGGATAACGTTATACAAGGTAAAAATTTTTATTGTTTTGTATGAATTTGTAAGAATATGGGGGGTTTTTTAATCTTAAATTAATTAAACTTACCATATTTTGCAGCAGCATTTAGTTGGAATAGACAGTACGCAAAATATTTTCTTGAATATATTATCGTAGAACAAAATGAATAACCGAGAAAGAATTTACTTTATTCCTTTTATTCTCAGCTGAAAGGTTTCGCCAAATTTGTTTATGGGTTACAGTTTTAGTGTAGTGCGAGCAAAGTAGCTTTGGCGAGATTTCGCGCTTTTAGTTAAACCATTTTTAATTTTTATCATGAGTGGAATAAAATGGTAGTAAGATTACAGAATTCGATAAGTGAAAAGAAATAATGGTCAATCAACTGAAAAGAAAACTACCACCATATATCCGTGAGAATTTTGTTGATGATTTGTATAACATGACACAATTAAATCGTAACTCAGAAATTAGAAAAGTCGAAACAGAAAATTTTTAAATTAACCGATTCGGGAATTCGAGAGAAATAACTCATCTACAAATGGAAAACAATAAGCGCTAGCCAAGCAAGGCAAAAAGTATCATCTTCTTTCGATAATAATTTGTAATGTCATATTGAATTTTCTAGCATTAATTGTTATTCTTGTCAGGCTACAATTATTATTTAGTTTTATCAAGAATTGATAAATATCGAATTCAACATCGTGGAAATAGCTGCTTAGAACTACGAACTACGTAGTTTGCATTAATGTTTGACGTTTAGTAATGCTTCTTGAATTCTCATTTCTTTCTACGTGGGCCAGAATATATACAAGACTTTGAAAATTAATTTAAAAAGAATAAAGCGAAAAAATCATACGTACGAACAAAAATCACAACACTTTTAGCATTTTCTTGGTTTACGTTACCATGTGCGTTTGTTTTAGTTTTTAAGTCCGCCATTAGACAGTGACTTCAGTGCCCCCTATAGTTCGTTGGAGTTGCGAATATGGAAATGATCGGAAATATTGTCTCAATGATTTAAAAATTTTAACTGTTGCCATCTTATGTTTGTAAACAAATAAAATATTTGTAATTAACTCAAGCAAAGCTTTTAAAATAAATTTCAATTTTCGCTCTTTACTTTGCTTTTGCAAAAATTCAGACATTGGGATGGTCGTCAAGTTTTTGCATGTGTAATTTTGTTTTTGTTGGGAATATTGCTTCCTCGTCAAGCATGGGGAGGGATCAGAAAAAAAAAGAAAAATGTAGAAGAAAGTTTCGTGATGGCCACAAAATACTAGTTTTCTTTATGACAAGGCGATACGTTCCTTCGAAAATTAAAAAAAAAAAAAAAAACTTGAATGATCACCAAGTTTTTCTCCAGTTATCAATTAAGTAATTAATAAGTAGTATACCAACTAAAGTAAACTGTTCTTCTGTTTTATGCTATATATATATATATATATATATATATATATATATATATATATATATATATATATATATATATATATATATATATATATATATATATATATATATATATATATATATACTAGCAAAAATACCCGGCGTTGCCTGGGTCAGTAATAATTATGAGAAGAAATCGTTACTTGCTTTTGTTTTCTGGTTTAAGTAAAAGAATTTAAAACACATCTTTTTGACGTGATTAAAAATCGAGTTTCTTCCTTACCCATAAAAGTAAAATAGCAATAAGTATAAAGAAGAAAATAGTATTGATTTAGAAACGAAAGCACTACATTTAAGCATATACAAATTTCCAAAATGTGAAAGTATTATTCTCATGTTTAAAAAGATTAATCTGTTGATACTTTTTTTTTAACATGGAGTCTAAAACCTTCTCTGTATGGCTAATGAAGTACGAAGTGATTAAAAAAAAGTAGCTGCGCTCATAATCCCCTTATATTTGCTTTAGTTATTTCGGGAAATTTCAATCATTGTGGCTCTTGGTGCGATTTTACCGAATTTGCGAAAGTCGTTTCGGGGTACCTTCGATGATGCTCCCCCATTCTTTCCTTACTTTGTAAAACGATATGATATTAATTTTCGTTACAGAGATATCGTCGCCAGATGCTGAGATATTTTTGGTCACCATAAAATGGCGCTAAACAGTTTCATCCGAAATGTTACCAAAATAAGTAATAAAATTTGGTGATTGTTTGAAATTGTGCAAAAAGGAAAATTAATGGAAGTTTTTGTGCTGTTTATGGATTTGCCTAATTTAGTTGCTTTATTATTTAACACAGTAAAAAAAGTCTTTTGAAAATTCTTTGATTGGCGATATTTTGTTTACATGGTGAAAGCTGAGAAACATTATGACGTAGTCTTCGGCTTCAAAAACAGCAACGTTGAAAAAACTGCCAGATGCATCAGCTACGGAAATCTTTCTGCAAACATTTTGGCGATCTGCTGGTTGTTTGGATAATGAGTAAGTGTTCAATCAGCATAAATAATAATAAAAACCATTAATTACATTAAATGGAAAATCATCAGCCAAATCATGTTTTATTTGCCAATCTTGTGCAAAAATCTTACTTCAAGATTTGACTTGAGAAAAGCCTTGAACAATCACGAAAAGCAAAGAAAGTCAACAATACAACAATTGTCGCTATCGACAGGGAGTTGAGATGATACACTAAATACTGTATTGAGTTGAGGAAAGCCTTCGAACATGGATCTAAAAAGCTCATAACTCGTTTTTTATTCTACTTAGTAATTTCGGACAGGTGCCATCTTCAGCAGAAAAATCAGAGCTTTCGATGGACATATAATGTAAATATGTGCAAGTATTTTTTCATCCCAATATTAGAGAATTTATAGAAAAATTGTGTTTTATTGCCCACCTAAGGGGGTTTTGCCCCTCATAACGGGACGAAAACTACCCTATGTGTTATTCTGATGCATCAGCTATATTATTGTAAAGTTTCATCAAAATCCGTTCAGTAGTTTTTGCGTGAAAGAGTACTAAACATCCATACATCCATACATCCATACAGACAAACTTTCGCATATATAATATTAGTAAGATAGCGTTTTTAATAGGAATTCATTAATGCTTGAATTAGCATTAAAATTTACCGCTTCTAAAAAGAAAAACAAGACGAGTAGAACAATGATCTTCTTGAAACATTTGAACAAAGATGAATACATTAAAATTTCCCCTGATTACCAAGAATCGTCAACAAATAGTAATATTTTTTTTTTCAAAATGCAGAAAAATTTGAATTAAGGAAGAAAAAATCGGAAATTAACAAACTTAACTCGCAAAAGTACGAAAACTTAACTAGCAAAAAAAAACTATCAAAGCTTAAAAAAATGAAACTAAATGGCTTTTTGAAGCTTTCGGAAAAGGAAAAAAAATACAAAGTTGTTCTTTTTTAGGGACAGAAATGAAATAAATGATGCATTTCAGCGAATAATGTAAAATGTCAGTAAAGTTAATTATACTCAGCAGAAGTTAGCGAAATCTGAATAAAGGGAACGCTTTTTTAAAACAAGAAAACACGAGCAAATAGAAAAAACTTCCTCCGGGGATGGCAAAACGAACTAATACAATGCGCTGCATCTTATAACAAAATGCTCCTTTGAAAATAGTGAAACTCGGAAAAATACTAAAATGTCCTTCTCACAAACTGATAAAATTCAGGGATCGTTTTAACATCAAACAGAAAAATCTCTAACTGATAAAAGCTCCATGATCTTTTATCCAACATCTTAAATTTAAAGAATCGTTTTTATCCGCCTGCTCACTTTTTTGCGGATTTTATTTTCAATTTTCTTGCCAACCGTTTGATTTCTACAAGTGCTATTGATCCAACGATTTTCCCCCATATTCTGCTTATCGGCGGAACAGCATTTTTCTCAGCTTGAGATTTCAATTCCGTTCTTAGATCTTAAAGTTTCAATTCATTTTGTATTTTTATATTCCACGATATTCGAGCTTCTTTGCCCCCTGTCTCTTTTATTTCTTTCTTTCTTTTTCTTTTTTTTCTTTTTGTGTCTCATTCAAAAGTTCTTTTTTCGCAGCAGTCTGGAACTTCAATATCTTTCTTTACGAGATGAAAAGTGGCAGAAGAGAAGGATTGCAAAGCTTAAGAAAGGGAGGAAGTCATGCTACGCATTTGTTTTGATCCTCCATGATACATCACGATCCCGTAATTGAAAAAACGAACAATGCATCGCATGCTAAATTTTTTTTACATGAAACGTTCATATCAAAAAAGCAATTTAGCAGTCAAATGAGAAAGGTGAAAGATAACATAAATAAAAGTTTAAGTTCAGTTTTCTGAGCACATCTCGTCGATTTGTCTTGTTTCCGCCATGTTTTATTCAATATTAACAAGGTAGCATTCAAAACGGTTATTGATTTATATTTATTTTCTATTCAAACTTAATTTGTGATAAATGAGGCACAAATCTGGAATTACTGCATGACTACACTCCAAAAAAAAAAAAAAAAAATAACGAAAACGTACTCAAATGTGAACATATCGCAAAGTCAAAATGGCTCCGACTATGTGGCATTCAAATTTGAAACATTCAGATACTCATCAAACACTCAAACAAACATGTGCTCATTTTTGAGGTATTTGTACTCATTTTTGATTATTTACTAACTTCAAAATTGAGTATTAATCGAGTTATGTACTCATTTTTCAGTATGAAACAATTCAGCATACAATTTGAAAACGTGTGTACTCGTATTTGAAAGGAAAAAATTCAAGAACATTTGAAAGCATGAATGCACTCATTTTTGAAAACTTCAATTTTTACTAAATAGCTCAAGGATTTTCAAGGGCGAAGAATTCCCAAGAGCGGATTCCACATTTGTTTATTGAATAAAAGAAAACCAGAAAAACTATTATGAGAAGATTTAATAAGTGTTGACAACGTCTCACAGGAACCATCCAGGAATCTCTTCCCCAGGACACATCCACAGGATCCATCCACAGGAACCTCTTTGTCTCCTCAGCAACTTCAGCGTGGGTATCAGAACCAGGGACTTTCTAGTAACAAACGTTACTTTTTGACGACGAGTCAGGCGAAGTTTTTGACACAAATCTATCGCACTTTGGCTCCTTAAACTTTGCAAAAAGCAGTCAATCAGAGATTTTTAGATACTTTTAAGTCATGGGTGCTTTTAAGTCATATTAAGTCTCTTGGCGCCTTTTTAGTCTTGATGGTTATTTTTCATTTAATTTATTACCGTCCTGTTTGTTCAGTTGCATAAAAACTACTTGCTTGCTGATACCACAGATTAGTTTGACATTTTAATGGACGTTTAAGCAAAACTAGATTTTAAACAGGACGAAAAAATTCATTAATTTTTTTTTCCATAAAGCAATTGCATACGTTCATGACGGAATTATTGTCTTAAAGAAGCTTCACTAAATATAGCAAATCGGTATTTTTCCGATATGTACGTCGTAAGGCTTGGCGACTTCTTAACTTTTTACCTCAAACGAAAATTTAAAAAATGAAGTTCACGTTGCCTCCATTTTCATTCTTCGTTTTCTTATTTTAAACTTTAGTCGAACGTTTAACAAATGATTAACCTCGAAGGAAAAGATTTGGCTGATAAACTTCCTAATTAATGGATTGACTTTAATGCTTGGAAATAAAAATAAAAAACTTTTAATGGCATTTTATGTCTCGTTTAAAATAATTAAATATTTTAGTGAATCCGTTAAAAAGAAAGTTTATCAGACAAGTCTTATTCTTCAAGGTTAATCATTTATTAAACGTTCCACTGAAATTTAAAACAAGAAAAAGAAGAGCAAACATGGAGATGACGCAAAATGTTTTTTTGGCTAAAGTAGAACGTTAACAAGTCGCCAATTCAAGTGACGTACTTATAACGGAAAAATACCGATTTGCTATTTTTAGTAAAGTTTCTTTAAGAAAATAATTCCGTCATTAACATATGCGATTGCATTGTTAAAATTATAAATTAAAAAAATCGTAAAAACAATAGGATCTGGTGGAGGAAAGTGGTCAATGGGGTAAAGTGGTCATTCGTCATATAAATGGCTATAGCTTGGGAATAAATGTTCGAATGAATGTGAAAATTTTATTATAGAGTAGGGCAGTTAAAAACTACATTTTGAATACAAAATTTTACAACTGGCAAAATTTTATTTGGTGAAAAAAATATTTTGTTTGAATATGAAAAGTTTTTAAATCTAAACACCTCTTTTAACTTCCTTGGGAAATTTGTTTGTTAGATTTATGAACAGATTGACTGCATAGGAAGCTTCCTACATGTTCCAAAAATTCTTACTCACTAGCAGTTAACTGAATCTCTTTTAGATAATTTTTTAGAACAATTTAAGTAAGATGGGGTAAAGTGGTCATAATATTAGGCTTAAACAAATATTGTTCTTTTAATGCCACTTAATCGTTAAGTATAAGGCAGATATAAATTAAATAGTTATTTCACTTAATATGTATTGTTTTTACAGTAAACGGGGTTAAATTTAATAGTATATGCATATGCATATACTCGTGTAGGCACGTATATAGATGTATTCACATAAATGCACCAATAAATATATATATATGAGTATCTGCAAGTATTTTTAATTTATACAGATATACATTCGACTATACACGTATTTACTCACTTATACTCGTATATGTATAAACCCTTATATACTCAGCTAGACATGAATATACGCGTACGTACTCGAATAGACACTTACATACAGCATATGATATACAAGTAAACAGGGTGAGTTTAAACTTTTTAACAAATTATTAAAATGTATAAGAGGGGAGGATAAGAAGCAAGAATCATAAGGAGCATATGGTCACAAACACAATGCTGACGCACTACATGCACGCAAAGCCAGAAACTGATAGATGCAGAAAAGGTCACAAATTTATATATTACACAAAGAAAATTTTACACAACATTTTAGGTCTCAAAAAAGTTTTAAAGCGATTGATGAAATTTGAGGTCTGCAGCTGTAATACATGTGCGTCGCAATCACAAAGCACTCTCTATTGCAATAACGAGACTTTTGAAAAAGTTTCATCTGTCGCTGCGCCTTTGTTGCGATTCTTGTATTAGAGCTACTACAGGCCGTAACTTTTAACAACTACTCTAAATATTTCTTAAAAACTAAAATGTTGGGTAACAAAATTGCGATTTGTTTGCATCCATCAGTTTCTGGCTTTGTGTGCATGTAGTGCGTCAGCATTGTGTTTGTGACCATATGTTCCTTATAATTCTTTGCTTCATATCGTCCCCTTTCACACTCCTTAGATTTTTGCTCAAGAGTTTTTGCTCATTCTGCAGGCACACATGTATATAAGCTCATATACTCGTGTATACATACATGTACTGGTGTATGCACGTAAATGTATGTATATACGTCTACACAGGTAATAACCGTGTTTGCACGTATACATACGTATATACTCGTGCTTCACAAGATATATATATATATATATATATATATATATATATATATATATATATATGAGTAGACACGTACAAAGACGCACTGGATATATACACGAATTAACTCGTGATACCCGTATAAGTGTGTATGTACACTTATATATGCGTCTATACGTCTACTGTACACGTATATAGTCAGGTAAGCACGTATGTACTCAAGATACAAGTGCATGTGACGCACATGATATTCGTTTACACGCGTATATACCCGTACGTACACGTGACACGTATATACTCGTATAGACACGTATACACTCCTGTAGGTAATCACGTATACATGCTTATATACTCGTGTATACACGTATATACTTGAGTAAGCACGTGCATGCATGTATCTGATGCATTCATGTATCTACTCATATGAAAGTGTTTACTAATGTTTACACGACACGTATATACTCGTGTATACACACATATGCTTTTGCATATACTTGTAACTATAAAAATAACAGAAATATACAAATAGTAGGGTTTTTTATTATGGTTTTGCATCTATTTTTAACTATGACCACTTTACCCCATGCTATGACCACTTCCCCCCCCCATGGGGTAAAGTGGACATAAATACAAAGGGAAAAGAAAGTGTTATAAAACTACTTAAATCAATATTTATTTTCCTAAAACCCAATGTACTGTGTTCTTTAATAATGCAATGTAAAATAAAAACAAAAAATGTTTAAATGTTTAAAGAATTTATTGTATCTGTTATTCACATAAGTTGAAAACCTACGATTTTATGACCACTTTACACCACCAGACCCTAGATTTTTAAATACCATGTACCTACAAGTATGAAACTCACGTTAAATTTTGTAAAGAACTGTATTAAGGCCTAAAATTGCAATGACATTGGTGTAAACGATGACACGGATCATTGATAGACGTTTGAACAGGAAACTGTACTAATAAATAAAAATTTTGATTTTAAATTGTTTAAAATTAACAGTAAAAGAAGTCTCTGACAAACTGTATTGTGTGTAACTTAGTAAGCAGATGAAGAAGAGCTATTATTTTTGGCAAATAAAAAAGATAATTTTGAAGGAAAAAAACTGTTTCAAGTGAGATCCATGCAAAATTTACAGTTCGCTAGAAAACATTGAATCTGTACAAAGGCCAATTTTAATATCAAACGCAATGTTAGTTGGTTTTAAAAGTTATCGGTTAACAAGAGGTGGCCGTTCCACGCAAGCCGTCTGTTTACAAAAGCAATCTGTTATTAGAGTTGATCGTTTAAGAGAGATGATTACTTCAAGACAGTTAACAATACATTGATTTCTACTCTTTCGTTACTTTTCAGATAGCTTATAACTTCATTAATATATTCGTTGCAATAAATCGAGATCAAGAGAGGATTGGTTTTATCTGAGAACTTCGCTTCTAGTTTATCAAAATTATCTTTAACATTATCGTATTGAAAGCCTTAGTGTTAAAAATGGTTAAACATAGTTCGTGTTCATTAGTCGAAAACATTACCAAATTATCAAGCACAAAAAATATAATAACGGATTTTCAATGTTATTGCCTATTGATCAAAGATTCCCTATCACTGTCTTGCCGAACCTGCATCGATTCGCGGAAAAATTTGACTGGTCCTTTTACCTGCCTACTTTAAAACAATTATTACCTTTAGTTAAGCTGTAAATAAATAAATAAAAATTTAATTTAAAAGATAAAACAAATTAAGTTATTTACTTTTCAATTTTATTATAAAATTATTAATTTTTTTTAGTTATTTTTACTAGAAAATTATTTGTCATAGATAAAAAAAAAACGTCTTATACAATATGTTTGCATAATTTTGGAATACATTTTTATAATTTTCCCTGATTTTTCTAAGAAGTTGGTATATTCACGTGTAGTAATTAATATAATTACTTAGCTTTGTCAGTAAATTTTACTGTCAGTAAATAACAATAAAAATCTTGCAGTTAATTTACGTATAGTTCTTTAAAGCCAAATTTAGTTGTTAAAAGATAAATTAAATATTTAATTTATTGAAAAATAATATTTAAAACATTCATTGGTCCACGACTACGTTCCAAATATTTACTGGTCCACAAGTCAAAAATGTCAAGACGCTGCTGTAGACAATAACTATCGCTTTTTGTTACGACTAGTTCAAACATTTTTATAAAAAGCAGTATTGCGAGCATTACATTTTCAATCTTGATATCTTTAAAATTTCTTCGAAATATCAACAAAATTTATCTCAAAAATGTAAATTTTTCATAATAACGTTAGTAATGAACAATAACCAACAGCATTTTAAGAAGATCGTGCACCAACAAAATCAAATCAAAGCTGTAATGAGATGAAATTCTGAAAAATTCTTTCCAATCAAGAACTATTTAAGCAAAAGATAAAAATCTAAAATTCCCATAATTACTTTCTCTTTGATCCAACATCTGGAATTATATTTCGTTCGGAAAAATTAAAAACCAATTGCATGTTTGCGGACTACAAGCCATTCGTTTTGCCTTAATACGTTTTCATTTTCCCTGCGTATCTCATTGGAAAATTTTATTTCCTTTACTTGGACTCGTGTTTTAATCTGCATAATTTCAAACTCAATTTTGAAGAAATATGTAGATTAAATGACAAATATAACCAGAACGTAATATTGGGTCGTTGGTGTTGTTTATCATTGTATTTCAAATTTGGGTATGAATGCTGTTAAATTATATATCTCTGAAAAAGGTATCAGGAAATAGTTTAAATCTAATTTTTAAGTTTCTAAGCGCATAAGTGTAACTTTGATCATACGCAGTTATATAGAGAGTTAATTTTGAAAAAAAAAAATTAACAAATTGTACTGAAAGTTCTCCGATTCGAGTAATCTTCAAAATGACGTGTATTTAAGTTTTTTAAATTAAGTAAACATAAAAGCATGAAGATTTTATGCAGAATTTGTTATTGAAATACTGGCGTAGATCTCAAAACGTTTTGCCCTATTCCAGATAAGATTTCATGGCTTTACTTATGTGCTAATATTACCGTAACGGTGCATAGTGAAGTTAGAATATTATGTACCACATAGAAAATGAATAGTATACATTAATAATAAGGGATCCCTACCTTCATTAATACATAGTTGTTTTGCAATCTAGCGGATTGCATTATTATGCGACAATCTATGTTTTGAGCTTACCAAAGATATTTTTACACTTAAATTTACACCCTTATTCTCATAATTTCAAACCTTGGTGTTTAATATGGTTGAGAAATTTTTACACGCACATTTGTACACTTAATCCCATAATTTTAAATCTTGCCTTTTAATTGGATGAAACATTTTTACACAACTTTTCACCCTTACTCCCAGAGTTTTAAACCTTGGCTTTTAATTGAATGAGCCTTTTTTACACATTTCTTTGCACCCTTACTCCCAGAATTTTAAACCTTAGCTTTCAATTGGATAAGGTATTATTACACATACATTTTCACCCTTACTCCCAAAATTTTAAACCTTTACTTTTTATTGCCATAATTCGAATATATTGAACCGTTTTATGTATAAAATTACGATGTATTAACTTTCTACAAGAAATTTTGTGCTTAAGAAATAGTGATTTGTACGGCTTGTGGGTACATACGAGACACGACTGTACTGAGTATATGAGTATTAAAAGCCAAAGCTTAACATTCCGAGCATAAATTGCAAATATATGCATTAAAATGTCTCACCCTTGCATATGGATTGAAAGTTGTATCTCTGTACATATGCTTCTACCTTTGGAGCACAATCTATGCGGTAGAAACAACATTAAGTAATAGCCACGTATTTTTCCGTCGTTTTTACTCGCTAAGTAGTTGAATAAGTTATTATTAGCAACGTATTTATTTGATGTAAAAGTGCATTTTTATCTTTCAAATTTTAAAATAATTTTTAACAATGTTTTTTTCAGTTTCCGAAATCCAGTTTATATTTTTGAGTCTCAAAACCGTTTTTTATCAATTATTGCAACTGAAGTAGGAAATGTTTTTTTTTTCTTTTTTTATTTGATTTACGTAACATAAAAACATACCATGTACACATGTTCCCCCTTTCCCCAAGATAAGGTAATTAATTTGAAATACTAAAAGAAGCCTGAAGGAATTTAGTATCCCGAAAATTAAAGCATAATAATATGCTTGATCTAAAATTGCTAATAAGAACAAACGACACTTATAATAAATTAGAAATATTTAAAATGTCCAAACATAGGATGCATTATAATAAATTGAAAATAGGTTTTCAAAATATCTTTCTATATCAAAACATAAATGAACTATTAAAGAATTATTTTGTCTTTATTTACCCAGTCAGTTATGCTTTAAAGCCAGCTTTTTTCCTGCCAGTGAATGAGTAGAAACCTTACTTTTTTATCTAATTTACCCATCAACTTCCTTTATTAGACCTACTTTATTTTCAGCCAATAAAAATTGTTTTATCAGCAGAGAACTTCATACTAACATTTGTTTCTAAAAGCAACACATTTATTGAGGCAAACAGTGTTACCTTAAGGACGGTTTGCAGTCTCATTTATCTGTTTTGCTAAACATACTGTTTATTTTTTCATTGTGAATGACTGTGAATGGAAAAAAATGTTTTGTAAATGACTGTGTATCAGTATACAATTAAATCATGGCCATAAAATGTTTGAACTCGCTCACGTTTAAAGAAAGAATTGAACTTTAAGGAGATTAATTCGTAAAATTGAAGATAAATGATGAAATAGAAATAAATCAATGACTGTTAAAGCTGCAATGGGGTGGAACGTACACCAACACTAGTAAAAATAAATTTAGTTTTTAAAGAAAAGCACAAACGTTTCCATTATTTTATATAGTTACTTAAAGATGGTTTAGCACGGAGAAGGTGGAGTTTTTACAAAAGCACCGATATTTTGGTGAAGAATTTAACTTATGATATAATTAGTTACATTAATATTGTGGAAAAGGTATTTCATTGTTCTATCTCTCTGTACATATGCTTCTACCTCTAGAGCACAATGTATGCGAAGGAAACAACATTAAATAATGTCCTCGTATTTTTCCGTTGATGTCCTGTTGAACAAGTTATTATTCGTTACATAATTATTTGATTAAAACGTGCACTTTTATCTTTCGTCAACAACAAACGTCATAATACAAGTTTCAGAAATACTAATCTTGTATACAGTTTTTTTTTTTTTTTCCTTATTTACTAAGATTTAATAACATCATCGGCCACCAGCGACCTCTTCTAGGACATCGAAAATTTTTATCAATGCAGTAGAACTAATAGAAGAAGGTTCTGAAGATATCTCGTTAACAGATTTAGTAAATTGTTCTAGTTAATTGATTTGTTATTGATTTGTTTCAAAGGGACCAGTAAACAGTGAACTTTTGCAAACGAGCAATAAAAGCTTAAAACTTTCAATTTATCACGACCTCCAAAAATACTCCAATTCATTCAAACTTTGATTTGATAATTTACTTTGCTTAGGGGCTATACATAAATTGTTTCTTTTTTTTTCAACTTTTTTAACCCCTTCCCCTTTTGTCACAAAGTGTCACACTTCATCATTTTCCCTCCCCCCTCTTGTCATTTGTCACGCTAGTTTTTACTAACTTATTCTTATAAAAAATGTGTGATGTCACATTTCTTGTTTCTTCCTCCCTCCTCCATGTCATAAACTCACAATTTCCCGGTCCCCCCCCTCAAAACGTGACATCACTTGTGTCCTTAGTGCAGGAGCTCTCAAGAGGCGGGACGCGACCCCCAAGGGGGTCGCGAGATGTGGAAGAAATGTTTAAAGAAAATTAATTTATTGCTGTGTTTTTCGTACTTTGTGCGGTGATAGAGCTTAAAGGAACGCAAAGCAAGTACGGATACAAAGGAGGGACGATGGGGGTGATCGCCTTTCCTTTAGGGGGTTCCTGCATCCGCATGTTTTCCAAATTGATGTTCTAAAACGTATGTGTAAGCTGTCTTTGACGACATTAGTTAAAGGAATGGAGTTAACCGCCGGATAGTTTTCAAAATGTAAGTCTTAATGACGCGATTGTAGACATTTCATGAAGTCTCTGAAGAAGAAATGGATTCTATGACTTCCCTCCGGTAATTTTCGAAACTAAAGTTTCAAAAAGCGCTGCTTTAGATGCCCTTCAATTCTGTAAGGGGACGAAACTTTCGAAACATTTCCCGGAATTTCTACGAAGTAAATCGAAGTTCTAAAATTCAATTTTAGAATAACTCTTTCAACGGAAATGGAAAGAAAAAGGTACGGAGACCTTTTTGGATAAATCTCTATATTTTAGTAATATCAAACAAAAATAATGTGGCACCCCTCCCCCCAACCATACAAGATACGCCCCATGCTTGACTAGTTTCTGTACCCGCCCATGGCACAAAGTCAATAACTGTCATAAAACTACTGCAAGATTATAAGTCTCTTATTATAAAAAAATCAAGAGACAAATTATCTGTATTTCACTAGTTACTTGTGTTTCTAAGGATAAAACTAAAACATTTGTGTTTTTTTATTTTTTTTTATTTTAGGGTTTATATAGATAGAGTTAAAACTTTGGGGAGGGGGGGTCAACAAAATACTTAGTTTAAAAAGAGGGTCGCAATGCGTAAAAGCTTGAGAACCCCTGCCTTAATGGAATAAGTGCAGCAATGTGGAGATAAATATTTTTAACTTTTAATTTTTTTCATATCATTTCGGACCACTCTGCTGATTCATGCCTTTAGTCCCTACGTAAAATCGCATTTTTATATCTATCTACATAGACACAAATTTCTGTGTGTGTGTGTGTGTGTGAGAGAGAGAGAGAGAGAGAGAGAGAGAGAGAGAGAGAATGAGACAGAGAGAGAGAAAAAAAGAGAGTGAGACCGAGAGAGAGAAAAAAAGAGAATGAGACGGAGGAATGGTGAGAAAAAAGATTTTTTCGACAGACTTCTTCAGCTGCATCAGACAACGAGCCTCTAAAACTTGTTGAACTGTTCGATGCGTCACGCAAATTGTTCGTCACGAGACGCAACAGACAGGCCAAGGTCAGGAGGCCATTTCACTCGTGAAGTAAGAGCGCGTGAGATGCTCCTTTTGACTATAACGTTCTCTTGTCACGGAACTACGAGAAACATACGTCTTCTCTTCTCTTCCTATTCGTTTTTTCAATCAGCTAATATTTGGTGAACTTGAGTTTGATGAACTACGTGTACCAAATACAAAGCGATTGCTATTACGTGTAAATATTATGACAAAGGCTCTAGATGCAGACATTGGTCAGTATTTTTCTGCTGATCATCGATTTCATTTTATCACTAGCCGCGTTTCCCGGCTTTTCACGGTCTGCCTCTAAAATAAAAATTATGTCAAGTGACGCATGTTCAACAATTACGCTTTACTAAAAGAAAAAAAAAATGTTGTGAAATTTCCCGACAAAATAATGATTCTTAAATTTCGTTAACGGCAAGTCTGAAAATCCTGAATAAATTAAACGCAACTCTCTGTTAATTTTATTTATTTACAGTTGAGGGAAAAAATCCTTCAGATCTTTCTTCTCAATGTGTTTATTTAAGCTAATTTAAATTGAGCTCGTTGGAAAACGATCAACTTCCGATTTGATTTGGTTGTTTCATTAGGCTTAAAAATGCTGATAACTTTTTTTCCCGGTAATTTTATAACCTTGGTTGTTGTTTTTTTTAATTCAAAAAAAAAAAAAAAAAATTAGTGGTATTTTCGGCTGGCTTTCGAATGGGATGAGAATTAAGCAAATCGGATAATAATTTCAAGTAGAAAGAGCCATTCAATGCAATTTTCGGGTTGTAAAATTAAAGTTCGAACATTTAGGTACTTTTTTGGCGTTCGAAAACCCTTCCTACGTTCCTTCTTGGATGCCCAAGTACCTACCTGCCAGATTTGGTCGAGATCGGACGCAAACTGGATTTGTATAGAGAATGTACACACATACATATATATTCTCTGTTTTATTTGTATAGATTTGAAGAATACAAAGGGCATTAAGATTTTCCGTGTTTTCTAATCAATAAAATGAATCGTCTGGCAGTATTGCACACGCTTGTTCCCAAATGCATGTTCCTGTTTGTTAATTTAAACTGTAAGAAAATTCTGATACGTGTTTCCGAGCAACGTCCTGTGATTTCTCGGGTTTCCCCCCGTTTCCTGTGAAAAACAAGTATATCTGAAAAAAGGCTCCTGAATCGCTACAAGCTTCTTAAAAGCAGTTTTCTCACAGTTGTGAGGAACATTTTTAGCCTCCAGTGTGAAGATATATTCAGCTTCTTTATTACGGGTTTCTTCTTTAGTTCTGTTGCGGTTTCTCGCATGGCCTGAGCCTCAAACGTGGGTGAAATGCAGACTTAGGATACGGTAATTTTGCAAGAATTGCAGGCAAATAAGCTGTCCGTTGTTTGCTTGCTGCTCTGCCTTAGCTTCTGCCATACTTTACTTTAGGTGCCCTCCTTGTAAATCGGCATATATCTCGAGCTAATGGTCACAAAAATTAGGGTCTTACAGGTTAAACGGGGATACGTTATAAAAATCTAGCACCTTTTCAAATGGGGGAAAAGAAGCAGTTAGAATTTTTTAATCATTACCTTTAAAGATTCTGTTATTTTTTAAATGCAAAATGTCAAACATTTCACTTATAAAATATAAAAAATGTGCTCATCCCTTCTTTTCATTGCCTGATCCCTTTTATTTCATCCTTCGAAAGATTGCTTTTTTTATATAAAACTGATCCCTATAATGGGCTTCATTATTAAATTTCCTTTCACTCATACAAAATTCATTGCACACCTCTAAACACTGTTAAAGAGAATTTTCATGCCTTCAAAAAAAATTCAAACAAGAACTCTTCCTCAATAGAAATCTATCGAATCAATTTTCAATAAGTTAAAAAAAAGGTGTTACAGTAGCCCCTCGTTACATCGCGCCTCGTTGCATCGCTCATTCGGATATATCGCTCTTTTCTTCTGTCTCCCGAAATATTAAAGCCTAAAATAAGAAAAAAACTTTGCTTTAAGTTTGAGACCATTTCTGAAAATACATGGTATTGCACAGAGAAGGTCTCTTTCTTCTCTATTTTGTCAATGAACAAAAGGAAGCAATTCTTCTGAATTCGCTGGAAAAGCAGCAGCATTTCCTGTCATCCAAATGTACATACCCGCACAGTATATTTCAGTTTAAGATGGTCTGTAAACTACTTGACATCTTCTTTTGTATTGATACATTGCCTTTACAAGGAGTGAGAGACATCAAGCAAGTGTCATAGTAGCCCATGTAGAAGAGAACATACGCCCTTCTTTTAGTACAGAAAAGATTTGTACTTGGTTGCACAAACCAGGATTTGCATCAAAGAAGGGAATAATGATCTGGACGGGCGAAATAGTTTCCTGGAAACAATCTGGTTTGTTTTACTTTTCACATCCTTTCTACAGCAAGTAAAATGGATTAGAAAACCTACTCGGAATAAGAGGGTATTGAAATGCTCATTGTTATCTCGGGGTAGCTCAGAAAGCTCGTCTTCATCCGCCATTTGATGATTTTAACTTTCTGACGGTGAAAATTTACTTAAATTTCAATCTTGTTTAAATTTTAATAGGTGTGATAGTACCCACATCGAAACCATTAGAAACTAATGTCAAAAAGAACGAACGCCAATTTACTTGTGGGTATTAGACATAACTATTTTTAATGCCCTCCGTTATATCGCGCTTTCGGATATATCGCTCTTTTTCTTTGTCCCCCGAAAAGCGCGATATAACGAGGGGTTACTGTATTTTCTGTCCTTCTTAATTGTTTTTACTTGTCTTTTTCACCCCGTTTCTATTTCTCGTTTATTTCAAATATTTAGCAATTTGTTTTGCTGTCTCCCCAACATTTTTCAGCTTTTTCCTATACTATGTTAGTTGTGTCTCTCTAAGCTAAGCTAGAATGCTAGCTCTTTAAGCTCTTTAATTTAACTCTTTAAGCTAAATGTTGCATTTAAATCTTTACAATTTTTTCTAACATAAATTTATTGCTAATTTATTCAAAAGCGGTTTTATTTTGTGAGTGAATTTATTATCATGGGATTATATGAAATTTATTGCATAAAGGTTTTTTCTGGAAGGGAATCATGCAATAAATTTTGACTCTCTGTTCCTACTGTCTTGTTTATTTTGTTAATTTACTACTTTTGCTATTTAAACTGTCTATTGTTCATTCATGTTGCTTTTACAAGATTTCATTTCACCCAAAAGCTCACTATTTGCATTGAAAAAGAGGTACCTCGAAACACGTGTATGTAATAATCTGTTAATTTTGTGCGTCAAAACGTTGTTGATTACCAGTAACTTTTGCTTGAATTATTCATCTTATCTAGATTTAACTTATTAGATGTTTGAAAATAGTTCTAATCTTTTACGTATGATTAAACGTTATACTACAACTGTTTACTACGGCGCCGCACATCTTTTAGAACACCAAAAGGAATCAATTAGAGTCACTCATCAAGCACACAGATGCCTTTCCATTTACGTAGCATCATCAAGTGCCCTAACTAAATGGAAAGAGCTCTTCCGTGTAGTTACATTTGCAAATCCTTGTTTACAGCACTGTCCCGGTCCATGCGGCAATAGGGAGACTTCCTACTCAAGGTCAGGGAGATCCGGCTGCCTCCCCGCCCGGATGGCGACTCCGGGGAGTACCCACGTGACGAGGAGTCCTGGGAAAGCTAGGTCGATGAGGACTGTCATGAGCTTGCGTTTTTCTTCCCCTTTCCAGTGGGGTAAGGTCATCCTTAGTAGGCCAGTGGGCTCCAACCTGCTTTTCCTTTTGTTTATCTCAGAAAGTTAGAAACTTAGACAAAACAGTTAAATGTTTTGGTTTCGTTTTTACTGAATTTTTATGGTTGTTTTATATTTATTCTTTTATTTGCAACTTCATTTTTAACTATTACCAGTTCCCTTGATAGATGAAAGCACCAGCTAAACTTCCTTTTGATTTATGTACTTGTAAGTTTTCCAAATAACGAACTTTTCCTTCTCTCTTTCTCTCTCTCTCTCTCTCTCTCTCTCTCTCTCTCTCTCTCTCTTTCTCTTTCTCTCTCTCTCTCTCTATATATATATATATATATATTATATATATATATATATGTGTGTGTGTGTGGATTTTTATTTATTTATTTAATTTATTTGCTACGAAATATAAAATGGAAATTCAATTACTGGTGGAAACATATTTATATCAAATGAGTTGGAGATAACTAGCAAATTTCGAACGTTATAATCACTGCGCTTGTCAGGTTTCGGAACATCAGCATTTGGGATTTAGCAATTCAGTGAGTAAAAGAACAAATATTTATAAAATTATTGTTCAAAAAACAATATATAATAATAAACAAAACTTTAAATCTTAAACTGATGAACTGGTTATGATCATTCTTCTTCTGTTCGAAATGTGATTTGATCGAGAGTGTTCTTAGCTAGATCTCATTTTTCAAAGATTTTAACTACTTTATTGTTTGAAGTAAGAAATAATAACGTTTAATTGCTCAAATTGCAAATTCCTGCAGACACATGCCTGCAAAAACTTTTGTCGGATGTCTTATTATCCATAAGCTCAATTTTTGCATTGAAAAGGGCTTCCTTGTAAAGCGGAAACCCGTCTCTGCTGTGATCTGCCATTTGTGCAATTAAACGTTTTTATTTCTTATTTCACTTTTCAAGCGCAATGGTATTTATTTAAATCTTACCCAAGTTATTAAATGAAAGCCTAATTATTGAGCATTTTCCTCAAGCTTGGTATTTAAAACTTACACATTAAAAACATTGGTATCAATCCAAAGAGAGAGTTTTTCTGCGTATGGTGGGATTTGTTTAAGACTTCCAGTTTTATGTAATGTATAGCTATTTTTACTAAATTTTAAATTTTATTCTAAGCAATTAATTCATGCGCATTGTTATCAGATCCTTATATTTTCCTGTTACTAGACAAGGAAAGAAAATTCAATGATATGCAGCACTTTTTTTATTTGTTAACAAATAAGATACTTGTTATTGATTTTAGTATATTAAAGCAAGCGTTTTAAATGAATTTTCAGTTTTCCCCTTTTGCTTTCGCAAGTACCAAAACTTTGTAGTTCTGATAATACTTCTTTTTCCGTGTTTCCTAAGGAAAACACGGAAGGAATCTAGGAAAAAATTAATTTTTAGTGTTAGAGTTTATCTATGAAAACTTTTAATGGATTAAAATTTTATAGAGCTCGTTTGGGTAAAAGGAAGCAAGGGGTAAATTTAAACAAATTTTATTACCACTCTTGTGATACTTTTTGAAACTAAACTGTTAGTGAATGAAGAGTAATTGACATATCGTCACCTCAGAGTAACAGAGTAAGACATCTAATCCCAGGAATAACACTTAGATATCCTACTGTTACTTTGAGGCGACAATAAAACCGTAAGATTCTTAACTATTGCACAGACATTATCATTGTTTGAAGATGACACTGAAAAAAGTTGTTTTTTAATGTTTAGCGAGCTTACATTTTTCTCTCCATCACGTCCACAAATGCTAAGTAGGAGAATGTGGGGCAAAGTGAAATAGTGAATTATTTACTGCTTTTAGTGCCATCTATCTAGTAATATTTCAACCATGTAGTAAAACATGTAGTCTATTCCAGTCAAGAATACTTCTGAAAATCAAAAAATATGATACTACACGAAATTTTCTAAAATTGATACTCATATTGTAATATTTTGTTGCAAGTAAAAAATTGTATTTGATATTATTAAATGATAAAATTTTTTCTATTGACATTTTGAATATTAATTAAAGCTTACGAATATTCGGCGCATTATTTGTTAGTTTAATATTAAGCTTATTTGTATTTTAAATGCTTTGTACAGTTGTTCAAATGAAATAGTTCTTTTCATTTACTTATTCAGTCTTTTATCAAATCACTCATACATTCATTTATTAATTATTTTATTTGCATTCATTCATTTAATAATTCCGTTACACGTTCATTCATTAACTTATTTTCATATTCATTCACTATTTTATTTACTGATTTACTTTTTCTCATTTATTAACTTATTTATTTATTTACTTGTTAGTTACTTCATTATCTACTCATTTTCTTCATTGATTATTTTATTTACTTATTCGTTTGATCTGAAATATCTTTGATAATCGAATAGAAACTATTCTATCAGAAAAATATTTTATTTTTTTACTTTGCTCCTTTAAAAAGTGAAAAATTTCCACCTTTTTCTGGAGGTTCAAATCTACTGTTAAAAATAAAAGACAATGTTTCAATGAAAGTTTAACCACAAAGTATATTATTTTTTCTCTATGTGCCATAATTTTCAGAACAAATTTCCAAATTGTTCATTTTAAAAAAAAGTAAGTTATCTTATCTATTTCACTTTGTCGGACATTCCTCTACTTGTTTTAAACTAGTTTTTCTTGTCATGGGGAAGGCTATTAAAAGTATGTAAATCATTTCACCTGCCAAGCAGTTTTTAATGAACCATTTAAGTGATTTTATTTACCCCATAAATCTTGTCTTCTGGCGTAGATGGAAACAGCTAATCATCCAAGTTTCTCTCATTGAAAGAATTTTCTCAGAACACGCAATGTAGAAAAAATGTTTAAATCAATTTCAAATGTTATCTTGCCCTTGCCAACATTTTTCTACAGGTGATTTGTTGCTAGTCTCCTGCAATGTTTCGAAAACTCTTTTTTCGACAAAGTAGATCTGTCCTAGCATTATCTGATCGCAGAAAGCTAGTAGGGCTTGATGCTCAACCTTGACTAAGGTAATTATATGGATCAATATCAGTACCTCCACCAAAGAAGAAGGCAATTTAACAAATTATGTTCCACAGTTGCGATAGCGCATTTTCTTAGCTAACATAAAAAAAGGAAGCGAAAGCAAAAGGAACGCAACTGATGTTAAGAAATTAAATTGCTCTACAAACCATGGAAACAAAGCGAGATAGTTTTTTAAGCACTTTTATTATACTTGGCCTAAATCACGGGGAAATCTGAGACCTGGTTTTGCTTACACCTCTGCAACTAGACCACTTACAGACTTCAGGAGTTCACTAAATGATTTGCTTAATCTTAAGGTACAACTTCGCACTGAAAAATTAAAATTCTAAAATAAAATTATTATTTCAGTTAGGATAGAAAATAGCAAATTTCATGTAATTTCTCAATTAAATGTTTAAATATAAAACCCATTGTTACAAATTTTGTTGCCTTGCAACAGTAATGTTTAAAGCAATCATAATGAAATTTTTGAACCAAGGCTTCTCTGAAGCAAGCTTGAAATTAGGAAGCATAAATCCTAGAGTGGAATAAGGATTAAATTTTAGACACGTATATAGGTTTCTTCCCTTTTAGTACCGAGCGTTTATTTGAAGGATTAAGGTGAAGTTTCGTGAGAGTAAAATTATTCTATTTCTGAAATACATTTATACTAAAAGGAATTAAATAACAGAGTTTTTTTAAAAATACCAAGCACTTTTCATAATGCACTCAAAAGGACAAAGAAACTTTTCTGGGTCAGAAAGGACAATTTAAGAATTCCTGTAGTTTTCGAAAATTCCAAGAAAATGACACCACAAACGAAGAAAAGTGCGGTTCTAGTCATTTCAAACTGAACTTTTCCAATAAGAAAAATATGCATGTTTCATTGAAAGCTAGATAATGATAATAAACTCTCTTCATGACTTGAGCCGCACTTTTCTTCGTTTGTGGTGTCATTTTCTTGGAATTTTCAAAAACTACAGGAACTCTTAAATTGTTCTTTCTGATCCAGAAAAGGTTTTTTGTCCTTTTGAGTGCATTATGAAAATTGCTTGGTATTTTTTATAAAATTCTGTTGTTTCAATTGAGATCTGATTTTATGAATAAACGTCAGGAATTATTTCATTTCGTATATGGTTGCTACTTTCTTCTATATCTATTGTATGGAAGAAAGTATTTGCTTTTTTAAAATATTTCAATTTCAGTGGATTTACACGTTTTGAGGTGCGTTAAATCTATTTTGATCATTTTTGGAAAGTGTTAAAAATCCGACAAGGTATCAAAAACTTGAGGGATCCAGTTAGGTCCCTTTTCATCTTTGTACTACTTTAGTTAACAGAGATATTAATTAAAAACCGGTTTAGCAAACTTTTGCTATTTGGCTGTGAAAAAAATATTTGCGCATTTAAAATATGAGTACCGATCAAAGATACGAATCTTTTTGCGATTGAAGGTTTTTTTGAGCAATCACGATTGCTTATTGCTTTCATTTGACTGCTTTGATGTCCTATGATTTTATTTTCTCACCACCACCCTCTGCAGCATCACCGTCGACCGGCTCCTCACGATGCTGCTCTTCTAGCGAAAATCGTCTCCAGGTTTCGTCAATATCCTACACTTACACGCATACATACACGCACACACACATATACATAAATACACCTACACACACACATACATACACCTACACACATACACACACAAGCACACGCACACCTACACACATACACACACAAGCACACGCACACCTACACACTCACATACACACAAACACACGCACACCTACACACTCACATACACACAACTACCCACACACCTACACACTCACATACACACAACTACCCACACACTCATGCCTGAACACAGACACAAACAGATATGCCTACACACACATACACATACCCTACACACAAACACACATACCCCCCACACACAAACATACACGCCTACATACACACACACACTCGTGATTGCGAAAAACATAATTTGAATTTAAGATGACAAAATTCAATTTTTTTTTTGAACTTTCATGCTACATAGAAGTGTAACTATAACCTTCTTTAGCAAAAGTTTAGTGAAATTCTATACTTTTCACACGATCGGTGGTGATATCTTTGTGGCAGACGAGCAGAAAAAGCTTAAAAGATTTAAAATCTTTATCTGTTACCATTTTCTATACGTTAACAAATGAAATACTTTAATTAATTGTAGTAAACAAGAAAGATTTTTAAAACAATTTTTAATATTTCTTCATGATTATGCTGTAGCGAATAAATACTTATTTTCTGCGGACACAGCAGATATAAACGCTACTTTATTTTGAATTTAATTGGAGAATTTTAATGTTATTATTACTTTTACTGGGATTTATACATAATTGCAAGTTTCATCGAGGCAATAAATCGCACTAATCAGTTAACCATATTACCCAAATTTGATATAAACAGCAAAACTTATTAGTTACGATTATAAGCAAGATACATAAATTCATAACAAAGATATAGGAGAAAATTTCGTGATGACGGCAACACAATGGTCCGTGTTATGTTTTTATACATTGATGAGTCATTTGTGAGAATATCTGGAAAAAAAAATAAACAACCGTTTTCACTTCTATATGCTAAATTTCTTGACTTATATCTTTCAAATAACGATGAGACATTCATATGTCTCAATTATTCAATCTTAAGTATGATAAAATGTCTAATCTTTTGAAATTTTCCCCCTGTACAGTCATAGTAGGATCAGCAACATTTCTAAAATGTATTTCAAAATATTTTTTTGATTTATATCTGTATGAAGTTTATGAACTTTGTAAGAGTTTTTTTTTTCCCCATCTTATACACAGAAAACTTTCGAGTACATTTTTCTCTCATTAATCACTCACATTTTTCCGGGTCATCAACTCTTCCGAATGGAGATTTATTTGGTTTGTAACTTCGAGAAATTTTAACTTTCCGTGTATTCATTCCTCTTCAATCCAATGTGCAGAATAATTTATAGCACAGGCTGGTTTTATGTATGGCTCGCAAATCTGTCGGATCATCAACTCTTCCCATTTGTGTTCGTGGGAGTTTTTTGGTTTTGCACCTTTTTAAATTTTTTGAATGTTATTTTTTCACCCAATCAAAACACTAAGGAATTTTTATACGATTTTATCTTATTTAAGCCTAGCATGTCTTCATATCAACAACTCTGTCTCTTTCTGTTGGTGAAGATTTATTTAACTTGTATCTGCGCAAAATTGTATTGTTTACATTTTTGACATTGTATATAAATTAATTTCTGTTCATTATACAAATTTCGAATAAATTAGAAGCTCTGCGCGTCAGATGTATTCATGCAGATTTATTGAATTAATTGGTTTTTAGCATTCTTGTTCTGAGAAAACTTTCCCATTTGACTTTTGTTTCACTTTTTTTTTATTCCCTTCCGGATGAAATAACTAATTTCATGTTTCTTAACTCGATTTATTGGTGCATTTTCTCGTTACGATATTGGATACATTTTCTTATACAGTTAATAAGGAGATTTAGTTTAAAACTTAAACTTTTAAAATGAATGATAAAGGTTTCGTTTTTGGTAATACATGAAAAATGTTTTTTTTTTTTTGAAAAATGTGTTTATGACACACTTGCTTTACAAAACTAAATTTCTGCGAAAGAAACTTACTATAACCGGTTTTAATATTGATAAAGTATATTTTAAGCGTAACGCTGTGCGCCCGTGCTACGAGTTTAAAACCGTTGCCTGGGGAGACACTGAAGAAGTCGTAAACAACATTGAACAAAAAAAAAATCCCCCCCCCCCACATAAAAAAGAATTCTTCAATTAAAATACGCATTTCAAACAGAAAAAAAAACGAAAATACCCCCCCCCCTTCCCACACACAGAAGGAAGAAAATTACACAACTAAAGAAATTAACCACCTTCCACCTCCTGGAAAAAAACTATTTAAATATGCATTGCACTTCGAAAAAATGAAAGTGGGAACGTCAAATAAAGTCTCTTCGCGGGACGTTTATGCTGGAAAAACAGCTTTTAAATTGATGCTTTAAATGGAGGAAAGCTTCTTAAGCTTGTAGTATTGGCAAAGTTTCAAAAGTTTTTAAAGTATAATCCGTGATTCTGCTCTTGTGCTTCAGTTCAACCTTGGCATAAACTTTTTTAATTTGTTAGTAATTAACTTCATAACTGATATTATTTTTGTTTTGGAAACTATTAAAAACTTGTCTCAATCGTACCACTTTTTCCGACGTAATTGACAAATATTATTATAAATCTATCCATTTTTTCCACATATTATGCAGAATGTCACTCCGGAGTAAAAAAACATTTCACTTTTCAAATAGGTGCACCATATAAAGAAATGCTCAGTTAATGCAACATGCTTTCGATAGTTTTTGAAAGCTTGTGAAACAACTCTTTTTTATTGGTAAAATTTTGACTATCCTAATGGCATACCTAGACCAAGATCAGCACTTGCATAAAAATAAGCAATTAAATGAATGATACTTTTCCTACTGGGAGGAAATGTTTTCAGAAAAGAATAGACAACGAGCAAACCGAAAAAAAGAAAAAGCACAAGATTCGTTCTTGTAGAATAGCAAGAAGCCACAAGTAAACTAAAGCCTTGGAACAGGTTAGATAGAAATAGGTGAAACAATAAGGAAAATTGCCTGATCAATAAACGGAATCGACGGTCTCCCTTCCAAACACTCGTTGTACGACAACTTTTCAACGAGTGGTGATTACCTCTTTGGCCTCCTAGAAGGTGGACATGGAATCGAAAGAATTGCGTGAGATAGAAAAGACACACAGTAACTGACGCGCCATTTGTTACGCGCTGATGAAATTGCCTGAGAACATGGAATATAGCGCGGTGGTAGTCTCTGAGAATGAACAGATCTTTTCTGTCTGAGATCGATGAGATCATCAGATCCACTTACGCAATGGGGAAATGTGTGACAGGAAGGAAAAAGTTGGATACTTCGTCGGAGGAAAAATTTTATTCTTAAAGGATTAACTGCTTTGAACTGAAGATAAGAATTAATGTTTCTCGGTGTCTAATCACTTGCATGTAAGGAGTGATTTAGTGTCAACAATTGGGTGGGATTATTAAGCTTATTGGTTGAACTGTTAGAACCGTAAAGGTATTTTATAGTCATTGATTAGAAAGTTTTACGAAAGAATCAGTGTTAATGATTTGGTATAACATTTTTTAAGTTTAAGGGTTGAGTCATTTGAATCGTGAAAAAATGTTGTATATTGAGAAAAGATTAACTAGTTTTTTTAACTGAAGATTAGGATTAATGTTTCTCATTGTCTAATCTCTTGCATGTAAGGAGTAAGTTAGTGTCAGCAATTAGGTGGGAAACTTTATTAAAGTTATGGGTTCAACTTTTAGAACCGTAAAAATATTTTATAGTCATTGATTAGAAATTTTTACTGAGGATTTAGTGTTAATGATTTGGTACAACATTTTTTTTTTTAGTTTAAGGGTTCAGTCATTTTAATCGTGAAAAAATGTTTTATATTGGGAAAAGATTAGCTGCTTTGAACTGAAGGTAAGGATTAATGATTTTCGGTGTCTTATTTCTTGCATGTAAGGAGTAGTTTAGTGTTAGCAATTAGGTGGGACACTTCATTAAAATTATGGGTTCAACTGTTAGAACCGTAAAAATATTTTATAATCATTGATTATAAAGTTTTACTAAGGATTCAGTGTTAATCATTTGGTATAACATTTTTTTAAGTTTAAGGGTTGAGCCATTTGAATCGTGAAAAAATGTTTTATATTGAGGAAAGATTAGCTGCTTTGAATTGAAGATAAGGATTAATGTTTCTCGGTGTTTAATATCTTGCATTTAAGGAGTAATTTAGTATCAGCGGTGGGAAACTTTATTAAAATTATGGGTTCAACTGTTAGAACCGTAAAAATATTTTATAGTCATTGATTAGAAATTTTTACTGAGGATTTAGTGTTAATGATTTGGATTAATGATTTTTGAAGTTTAAAAAGGTTGAGCCATTCAAACAATCGTGTGAGAATATTCGTTGACTGAGAATTTTTATGAAGATCTGAAGAACTAAGTGTTAATAATACAGTGTAAAAATTAATAAAAATAAAGGTGGAGCTAATTACATTGCAGAACTATTTTCAATTCATTAAATACAAATTTCTAAATATTTGGGGGAAATTTTATTAAGATTAAAGGCACAGTCATTTTAGTTGTTGAAATGTTTTTAAATCGTTTATTAGGAACTTTTACGGAAATTCAATATTTATAATTTGCTGAAAAGTTTATTCACATCAATGTTTGATCTATTTGAATAGTGAATATATTTTATAATAATTGACTCTTTGAATAATTAAGAAAACTAGTTAATAAATCATGTTCAAGAAAATATTTTTCTCAATACTTATATAAATTTACTTACTGTAAGTTTAAGTTTTTGTTTCGGAATAAAAGTTTGTTTACTTTTGTTCTTAATATGTTTGCTTAACTAGTGTTTTAAACTACCAAACTGACAACCACGTGGTTTTGCGTGACTTGTCATTTTTCTTTAACTGTATTTTTGAAGGGAGACGATGAGCTTAGCGCGAAATAATAGCAGTGGTTTTTATCATTATTACTCATTAATGTATTTCCTTTCAATAAATTTTGCTTTCAATAATGACATTTTTTGCTCTAAGAACTAATATCTTAGAAATATATTTCAAACATTTGAGCGATACTTTTTATTATTAAAAATTAAACGCATTGAGATTGAAATGTTTAGAAGTTGCCAAGAAACTTTTTCATAGACCCATAAACAGCAGAAATTATTTTTCTTATAGTGAAAATGCTGTGTCACATTACAATGTTTTTAAAATTAGTTTGAATACTTTAAACAAAATCCTACTAGATGAAAAACGGATTATCTCAAAAAAATACCTCTCCCAAAAAATATTATTTTTTGAAGTTTTTATCACTATTTAACAAACAAAATATGTTAAAACAATTTTCCTTTTAGTTTTTCTTCATAACTTTTTTTCAAGAGAGTTGACTACATTTTTCATAGTGTAAAATGCATTTCATAAATATATTTCCAGTTTACAATTTGGCCATTAACTTACACTAAAACATATGTTACACTAATTACGTATCTCCAGTGTTAATTATTATTTGTTTGTTTTTGTTGCTTTAGTAATTACTAGGTATTTATATTCAGCTATAACAAGACTGCCTTAACTATCTTTCTAATTACCACAATTTGTTTTATACTTTTACGTAAATGAAAATCATATAAGCATTAATAAGCACACTGTATTTACATTTTTGTATAGTTACTAATTTTTTATCACTGCATTATTTTTCAGTTAGAGCCACTTCACTGTGTGTGTGTGCAGAGGCAGATACAGACTACCATTTTAGAAAGGGGTACACGATTCAGAATATAGGGTTTTGGGTTCGAAAAAGTTCTGAAATTGCTTGGGTGGCAATACTAATTAATTTCGTTAGCAATGGAAGAAGTATTATTTCAAATATAATTTAAGAATTGAAAATATCACTGCATTTTTTCACATTTCACTCACAAAGTATTTGAATATTGTGTGAATGGATGATATTGTTGACGATTAAGGCGGAGTCATGACCCTCCCCTTGCATCCACCCATGTGTGGGTGTGTTTGTTTGTTTGTGTGTTCGTTTTCAGAGAGATAAAGCGGCAAAGATCCTTTGCATAGTTAAAGAAACAAAAACAGAATGATATTTATTAAACCGTGGCATAAGTAATATAATCTATTAGTAGATATAAAGTGCATGTGTTTAGTTCTTACTTATTCGACCGAATGTTTTACTCGAGCATATCCTACGGGGATACTCACTCATAATGAAAGTAAATTAAACATATTACGAAACGAGTTCTAATCATTGAGCTAAAATTTGATTTACTTCAGCGTAAATGGACTATAATAAGTAAAACCATGATACCAAATGTATGTTCATCGCTTGAATTGGGGTAAAATTACAGCGACAACCAAACGACGCGTGCTTAATGACGTAATTGGAAATCTTAAAATGTTATTATCCTACACAATGATTTGTTAACATGTGTCACGTGATCGTACTCCTCGGAGGATTCCGAACCATTCGGCCCCTTTAATGGCGTTCATTACATTGCTTAATTACGTTTTACTGCAACAGCTCTCAGGGAAACAATTGCCCTGAGGTGAGGCAGAAACACCTACATGATAGTTGTGGGCTGGGGAAAGAGTAAAATTCTGTCTTTCCTAATGAAGGTCAATAAGTAAATATATTGATAAAAATATAAATTAGTGGATAGAAATATACAAATACAGCTAGGGTAAATGATTATGGGTACCTAACCAATAATGAACAGGTTTGTCTTGTATTGTCAATATCAAGTTTGTAGCCGATATTCCAGAAGAATCATTCGTGAATTCTGACAGTAGCATCTTTCAAGAACACCCAAATCATATTTTTTTTCCAAACATACGTTTTTATCTACAGTGTCATTTAATTTTTTAGTTAACAATAGTGAATTTTCTTAGCATTTAAGTTTCAAAGGGTTTCTATCATAAGGACCTGACATTGCTGTTTTATATCAGACCGTAGTTTTTGAGCAATCACGATTGCTTATTGCTTTCATTTGACTGTTTTTGACGTTCCTTTGATTTTTCCCACCGCCACTCTCCGCACTATCACCGTCGACGGGCTCTTCACGATGCTGCACCTCTAGCGAAAACCGTCTCCATGTTTCGTCAATATCCTACACTTACACGCATACATACACGCACTTGCACACACATACATATATACACCTACACACACATACGTACACGCACCTACACACATATACATATATACACCTACACACACATACATACACCTACACACACATACATACACGCACCTACACATACATACATACACCTACACACATACACAAACACATACACACACACCTACACACTCACATACACACTCATGCCTGCATACAGACACAAACACATATGCCTACACACACACACACACACATACCCCCCACACACAAACACACATGCCTACACACACATACCCCCCCCCACACACAACCACACAAACACACGCTTACATATACACTCACACTCGTGATTGCGAAAAACATAATTTGAATTCAAGATGACAAAATTCAAATTGATTTTTTATTGATATGTCCTCATTTCTTAGCTTTTTTTTCTATCACTATGATTATTTTTGTCATTATTTGAGATAGTTAACATCCTTTCAAGCTAATGTACCCTTTACTAAACAAGTAAAATTAACTATTTTATTTATGGGCACAAATGAACATAGTTAATTTTTGACCATTCTTGCTCAAAATTATTGTTTAGAACTAAAGATAAAACATAAGCTAAATTTGGCAAACGATAAGAAAAAATGCAGCAAAAGAACAGTTCCATTTCTTTTACTTATTTATTTCCTTTTGCTGTTGTTGTGCAGATAAACCTTTCAAAAGCAATTTTCCAACTATCCACTTTTTACCTTTATTGTTTCTCGAATAATTGATAAGCAACGGAGTTTTAAATTTGATTATAGTTCAAGAGCAAAAAGAGTTTTAAAGTTAATTCGTGCATTTTCTGAAAATAATTGACTTCAGCTAGCATGATTAGTTTTAGTTTTTAGTATGCCCTATAAGTAAACGAGTGTGACGGGAATTGGATAAACCAGTGTATTCCAATTTATTTCGAAAATATATATATACATCAGAGTGGAAATTTTTACAGCTATAAAAGTGCAATTTGTAAATTCTAACACCGCGAAAATGAGTTTTCCCCCATGAACTAAAACTGCAATTTCACGTTTCAACAACAATCTAAAATTTGAAAAACCCTTAATATGCCCTTTATTAGTCAAATTTACCCTATTTTCATTTCATTCAGTACACTATTTTGTTAAGTTTTATCCTAACAACTTTTAATGGAGTGCTGGTAATGTGAGCTTTAAATAACAGCTCAATCTATGGCGGAATAGTTTGGCATTTACTTGTAATTCTGCCTTAGCTCCGGCTATGGGGCGTTTATTTGTAGCTTTATACAATAGATTCTATCATCACTTTTTCGAGAGAGAGCCGCACCAGGTTTTCGGACACCTCCCTGCCAAACAAAAACATTTTCAAGGGGGGGGGGCATTTCTGCAGTCCCTTGACGCTCTAACGAATATTTTCGGTATTTCCTTGAAATCGTTATTAGGTTCTACAAGACCACCTCAGTAACCTCCGTACATATTAGTACTTTCAAATTCCAATCGGTTTTAATTACCTCGGCGAGCTGTAGCAAGTGGATCCCTGAGTTCACATGAGGTTTTGTACTGCCCGAGGAAAGTAAAGTGCATTATCTGCAGAAATAACTTCCGGATTAAATACTAACAACAGAGAAATGTTGAAATTAAAAGTGTTTTTCGTGCCTATTTTCTGCAGAAACGAAATAAGCAAGCTTGTACAAAAAAGCTAAAGTGTAATAGATGACGAAATTGCTAAAATATGAATAATGAAAAGTTTGTAAATACTGCGTTTTACCTTCCCGCTGTAGTATTTAGCATTTACGTGACTCTGAGAGAAGTAGTAAAGAAAAAGCAAGTTTCGATCTTCTTTAAGAAATTAGATGCGTAAAAGATACTTGGTACTTTGATTTTTACTCAAACAACTTAACACATTGTGACTTATGTTTGGCTAAATAGGATGAGCATAAAGTATTCTTGTGAATTATTGGGGACCTACAGCTTTAAAAGGGATCCAAACCACTAAGACGTGATGAGAGTACGTGTTACTGTTTCACTCGACAACATCCATGCATGAACCAGGATTTAAACTTGAACGGTTATCATTAAATCCTTCTGCTTTATCGGTGTAAAAAATACATAAATATTTATCTTTTTTCATAGATGCTTTTTACAATTTCTTATTTTGTACCATAATCAGCTTTCGTGGGGGGAAAAAAGTCCTTTGCGGATTTCCAGTTAAACTTGTATTGACAAAATACAAAAAAAAAAAACTTATGAAACGATTTATCTTGTATCTTTTTATTCTGAAGCTAGAATATTTCGATAAAAAATGTATTGCTTTACCCTATAAACTTCGTTTATACTATATTTCGCGCTATATATGCTATATTTTATGTAGGATGGTATAACATGGCTGAATTTATGCCATTTGTACGTTAAAAGGTATCAGTCGCTCCAAACGAACTTGAAATCGAGAGTATTGGAGAAATTGAAGAAAATAGGGAAGAAAATCTAGAGTCCTGCAAAAAAAAAAACTCATTAGGAAGAGGACAACAGTCACTAAAAATAACCTCTATCAAGAAGTGAACAGTAGTTACTGAGCAACAGGTAAATTCCTCCGAAAAATACTCATTGGGGAAGGGACAGCAGTCCTTAAATAAATACGATAACACTTTTAAATCCTCAAAAGAATATAGAAATCCGTTCCTGAAAGTTCCCATTAAAATATCAACAATACTCCCTGAAAATTACCTTTAAAATACTGACTGTAGTCCCCAAACCTCCCCCTCCCCCATTAAGAAAACTGCTCTCTAAAAGTTTCCATTGGAAAATAAAAGAACGAACTAAAACTCCCTATTAGAATAAGGGCAATAGTATTTAAAATACCCATTAGATTGAGGACAATAGTCTCCAAAATCATCTGTGAGTAGAAGAAAGAAAGCTTCTGTAATCTGCTAGTTTGAGAGAAGATTTCAAAGATCAGAAAAATGATTAGAGCTGTACTTTTACAGAAAAGAAAATCCAAACTACCAATCTCTTCTTTATCTTCAATAAGCTAAGCATCAGTGGATTCTTCTTTTTTTTCTTCTTTTTTACTGATTGAATCACTTTCTAGATTTTCATGAGTATAGATGCTAACATAATGCCCTAATGTTACAGCATTGTATGAATCTAAAATAGTATGCCGCGATAGAATCCACTTCGCTAACTACCAAGGAACTCATCTTGATTTTTAAAGCATGTCCAGGTACTAAGTTAAGACTCTCTTAATGTGTTATCGCCACCAAAAAGTCGCTTACAAGCTTCATCTATCTGTCCTCCTCTCTTCCGAGATGGGCCGAAGCAGCAGGTTGCATCATCGGCGGATCTCCATGGAAACTGCAACGCAAGAGAGTCTAAGCATGCGCAGACGGCTTTGTTTTGATGCCGGCAGCGGGGCATTTCGATGAAGGATCGATCGGGAATAAGGTGAAGGTCGAAGAAAAGAACAGCCTTCGGATTGACCCCTGCAGAGCACCAATGTCCCTTTTTTCTGTCTCAGTCGCAGACGATTAGAAACCTGCTAGGATTTCCCCATTAACGTGATCATGTTTTTCTGGTAACAAAGTCTCAGTTCGTCTGAAAGTTTCAATTTCTTTGACTTGTTAAAAAAATAACATCTCTCGAATAATCTATGAACATATTCAATGCATAAGAGTGCATGCTGATTCAAAAAGATGGACCCAATTTCCAATTGCTGTATTTCCTGTCCTATAAGTTGTACTTGAATTTTGCACAGCATTTCGAAAATGGATGCTTTAAAGTTTTTAATATTAAACACCTAAGTGCTTCAGAGACGTACTGTGCTGTGGCGTCTGTTGTTAACGGATTACTACTAACTGGCATCATTTGTAAGAGCCATGGCTTGCGCTTGTCACTTCAGTTCCGGCCACTAAGGTCCTCTCTGATCTCAAACTCAGGGATTTTTTTTTTGGGGGGGGGAGCTTGTGAAAGATGCTGTTTAACTACCACATCTTTCCACAGATTCTAATGACCAACGAAACCGTATCACAGAGGCGGTGAACTGAGTGACGCAAGACATTCTTCTTCGAGTGTGGGGTGATTTGGGCTAGCGTCTAGATCAGCAATTCTCAACTGGCCCCGGTGCACGAGAAAATTTTACCGGCTCTCAGAGATTTGCAATTGTACTCCTTTAACAATTTTTCTTCTTCAAAAAATAACAATAACTTCGTTTACTCGATACTTTTGAGTTAATTTTGTAATTACTTTTCATAATGTTCAGTTTTCTTTAAGGCAAATTTACATTTGTAAAAAGTTAAAGAATTTACTTACCTTCACTTTTGAATGTACATGTAAGTGAATCATAATAAAAAACAGTTGACAAAAATAACAGTTCTATAACACCTTTTTTTTTACCTTTTTTTTACTTTTTACTTTTACAAAAATGGAAGTATTGTATCCGCAAAAAAATTTTCACTCAAAAATCGGCATTAATTTTCATTTTACTTACCCCCGAATGAATATTGAGTTTATTTTTCAACCCGACCACAAGTGGATATATGCCTAGGGAGATACAGACACCTGAAATATCCATTTTGACGATCCCCGAGTTAATTACAACTAGTTTTCTCGTGACGTCTGTATGTGTGTATTTTGTCGCATAACTCAAGAACGGAATATCCTAGAAAGTTGAAATTTGGTACTTAGACTCCTAGTGGGGTCTAGTTGTGTACCTCCCTTTTTAGTTGCATTCGGATGCTCCAAAGGTGGTTTTTTGCCCCTTTTCGGGGGGAAATAATTGTTAATTTCGATGTAAACTCAAGTGGTGTTATAATTTGGCGGACACTTGGCGATATATCGCCAGTCTTTTGGTCACCAAGTTTTTTCGACAACTTGGCGAAAAATTTGGCGATTTATTTATTTATTTATTTTTAAATCTGGTTTCAGTTTGGCCACTGTTGGTGATATTTAGAGAGTAAATTATTGAATCACATTAAAACTGCCAATAATGAAAAAATGGCATTAAATTGAAGTAAAAGGAAGTTATGTGATGCACATATCAGCTCGCTTTTTTCTTCTATTTCCCAAAAGAAAAAAAATCCTACCGGTCAGTGAGATTTTCCCAAACATTTTTACCAACTTCGGGTAAAAAAGTTAGAGAAACAATGGTCTAGAATCTAGATGTTATCTGTGCCGCTGAAGCAGGGCATATGGAACATCTGTAAACTTTCATGTATGGTTAATCACAAGTAAATTTCAGAATTCAACTACAATGAAAACAGCACGGAATGTAGCAATTTGAAATTGTATCCATCTCAATTCATTAAAAAAACTGTTTTCAACATTGCTGTGCAGAAAATGTCATTTTTTCTGACTTTGCTGATGCTGAACAACTTTGAAATTGACTATTTCCTGTATCTCTTGCCGTTTCTGAGATAAGAACGCTAAATCCAAAATTCGCCACGATGAGGCGCTATAAGCGACTTAATTGTGTTGCACATGACAACTTTATTATGCCTAGACCCAACTTTTATGAATATAGTTCTTGCCGTTCAGAAATTATTGGGATTACAACGAACTTAATTGAGCACCTTGTATTTCTTTATTGCATTAATATCATAAAATTTTGAAACTATTATTTTGTTAATTTTATTATTGTAATAATAGTATATTTTTATGTGTATGTGATGCTTAGCACTGAAAGCTAGTACAGTAAAACCTGTGAAGTTGACCACCTGTCTAAGTTGACTGCTTTTTTTTTTCAGGCATGGAATTAGTCCTTATCATATAAATCAACCTTTGTAAGTTGACCACCTGTTTAAGTTGACCACTAAAGTAGTGCACCGCAAGTGATCAACTTACACAGGCTTCATTGTAGTATATTGTTTTAATTAAAATAAAAATTAATTTGTTACTAACCCTATGTAAACATAGTGCAAATTTAGAAGGCAGGAAAAACCGAAATGCGACTTCCTCTGACTAAATGATTGTTCATCGGTCACGGGGCACGCATGGGTCACGAGAACAGGCAGTCCCCATTGTCCTGTAAGTTCCTTCAATAAGCGTAAGAGAAAATCAAATTCGAGCAAAATTGTTTCGTTAAAATCTTATGTTTAGAGCACTACATTGCCATGCTTCGTTTTCTGATGTAAATAACTTTTAATTCAGTTCTGAGCATTTCAAAAACGCTTAGTTGAAGTCTTTACAGGAAGTTTAAATTTGGCGTAAAGCGAATTCTAATGTGTGTATGTGGGCTGATTTGCTTCCATCAAATTTTACCGGAAATATATTTTGACGTAGAACATGTAGAGCGACAACCGGTGGGGGATTCAGCAATTGGAGCCCTGGGGAAGTCGGTTGCCTAGGGAAATTTTGTTGCAAAAATTTTTATTTTGCATTAAAATGTTGTCATAAAGAACTTACACTAGAATCAAAACTTTGTAGCTAAAAATTATTTTTAGCATAAAATTACGCAGTTCACTATTTATGTAAACTACAAATTATGTGGTTGACAAACAATGTATGGCACTCATATTACTTAATGTAGGCTGCAAAATCTATTGTTGTGGATGTTATATGTTTAATAACATTGTACGTTGAAATTTTCTTGGAAGTCAAACTGCCATAAAATTGGGAGAGGTAAAACCGGTAAGTCAAGGAATTGACAAGAACCTTTTAACCTACCTGACAAGAACTGTGACATTCGTAGAGGAGAAAAAAGGGAATCCCCCCACCCCCAAAAAAAACATAAGAATAAATGACTTGCCGTGAAATAAAAGTTTTTGCTGTACTCGTAAAAACTAAATATAATATTCGTGAGTTAGCAGTAACCGCCTCTAAGCCAGGGCTAAGGCAAAACCACATGCAATACATCGGGCAGCCCGGTTATCACATCCAGAGACTGCAGTTTCGTTCTTATTAGAACTCATTAGCCTGGAATAGTGAATAACCGAGCTGGAGGCAGATGTCATCTCATTAAAGCTGAAAGGGCTAACAAACTGGCAGATAAAGGGTTTTCGCAAATAACTGCAGTTTGTTTTAGCCCTGTGAAAGACCGGTTTGTTAATGGATTCCGAGACATCCTCAAAGATGCACGTTAATTTCTGTTTCGCGGACTATGTCAAATAGATGCTATGGATGCTGGAGGGGGAAAATGATGAGCATCTGTGATATAAAGGAACTTTAGGTGTGACAAACAACATTTTGCTTATGAGTGTTGTTAAGCGTACGATTGATTTTAAAAGTCTAATTTACAGCTGGTACGAACCTTAACTAATTGTGTATTATACCTCTAAGTTTTTTCCTCTTTGTTTTAGTTTTTCTCTACGCAAAATAGTTCAATGTGAAAAGGGTTATTTTAAGGGTAATATGAAATATTCTGGTGGAGTATGGAAAGGGGAATTAACAAAAAGTTCCTTGAAAAACTAAACGAGCCTACTTTCCCGAACAGCAACGTCTATTCTTTTTTGCATCAGATCAATATTATCTCGATAAGCTAAGGTATTAAATTCAATTTATTAAACATACTTCTTTAACATTTAATTATCGATTTCTAAAAAAGAAACATTCTCTTATTAACAACTCTTATTAAAAAAATGGGGTGGGAATAAAGAAAGAAAGAAACCTGTTTGAAAATTTATTGTTCATATTAAATTCATTTTTTGAGCTTATTATGCTGTTTTTTGAGAAATTTCTACCGTTGATTATAACCTTTCATTAAAAAATTTTTTTGTTCAGGGATTTTGTCAAAATTTTGAACGTACAGTTTTATGAGAGACAAATTGAAGGACAAAATTCCAAGAAAATATTCTTCCTAATGTATAATTTCGAATCTCGCACATAAAATATAAATACACAAGTAAAGAAAAAGCTCCTAAAATACAAGGTTGTTAATATAGGGGAAAGATGAGTGCATATGAATACGGGAACACATGTAAACAAGACATGTTTTTCTATGATAAAATTGTAGCAAATATCATGAAAAATTCACAAGTGATGGCAATACCAGTCGCACCTCTTCGCAAAACTTTTAGAGCTATGATCCATTTTGTATTTCTCCCTGCTATCATGCGTGTGTGGGAAACTAAAATATCATATAAATATTTTTCTTTTCAACGAGAGCCCACGCATTGGATATCTGAAGAAACTAGAATAGCTATAGTTTCACTTTAAAATTGCTTCATTAAATTTGGGCAATTAGAACGATCACGGGTATGCTTTATTTTTGCTCCATTCAATATGAATCACACAGTAGGGGAACATTTGGCAAAGTGAAATAGGGGGAAAAGTGAAATGGTGAAATATTAAATCTGCTTTTAGCTCCACCTATCTGGTATTATTTTAACTATATAGTGCTATATGTAGTCTATTTCAGTCAGGGAAAAAATGCCGCCGAAGATTAAAGCATTTGGTAATACAGCCAATTTTTAAAAAATTGATACTCATATTGCAATATTTTGTTGTAAGCCAAAAATTATTTTTGTTACTATAAAATGATAAAGTTCTTGTTATTAACATTTTAAATATTAATTGAGACCTACTAATATTCAATAAAGTATTAATTTAGTTATTATTAAGCTTAGTTTTAATTTAAATTAATTATTCAATTGTTCAAGTACATGCGGCGCAAATTGAAATAGTTCATTTCATTTACTTATCCAATCTTTTATCAAATCACTTACGCTTTCGTTTATTAATTAATTCATTTATATTTCTTCATTTAGTAATTCACTTATTTATTCATTTATTCACTTATTTCTTGATTCATTCAATTTTTCACCCGCTCATTTATTTTTCTTCATATATGAATTGATTTATTCATTTAATTATTCGTTAATTGTTTCATTATCTTTTCGATTATTCATTCAACCATTCATTTATTGATTCTTTTGATGAAAAATGCTTTATAACCGAATAGAAAATGTTTCATTAGAAAAATATTTTATTTTTCACTTTGCCCCGTAAAATAAAAAAGGGAAAATTTTCCACTTTTTTTTTTTTTTTTTTTGATGACTCAAATTTATTTCCAAAAATTTTTAAAATACTGCTTCCACGCAAAAAATATTATAAAATACAATGTTCTTTCTTAATGTACTGCAATTTTCAAAACAAATTTCCGATTTGTTCATTTTGAAAAACACTCGGTCATGTTAATCATTTCACTTTGCTCCACACTATCCTACATTGTTTATTTCGCCCTTTTTAGATACATAAATTTTAAAATACCCGTCATTCGTTTCTCATAAAATCAACTTGATTTCATGTCGTTGTTTTTCTTTTAAGTTTAGTAACAGACTTTTTTTTTTAATTTTTGCTTTAAATAAAGAAATTAGTCGTGATGCGTAAGTATCTAGTCGGTTTATCATTGAAATTTCTGCTTCCCGTATTTTAAATTTCGTTAAAAAGAGAGCTCAGCAGTTGATTAACTAAACAAGGGAAAAAAAATCCGGAAAAAACGATTTTCAATCTTTAATTAGAACCGAATAAATTTTAAATCAATGAAAAAAATTGTTTTCAATGATAATGGAATACATATACCATTAGGGCAAGTTCAACATAGAACGCGTTCATACGCTAAATTAGTCATTTGATATGTATTACCGCTAACTTACAATACAACTGCACGAGTTCAAAAATATATATATACTTCTTAAAAGTGAATAAACTTTATTTGTACGTAAGTTTTTTTTTTTTTTTGCTCAGGGGAGGGGAGAATGGTGCAAAAAAATTCCGCCCTTTTTTACATCCGAGGTGTGTGTATTTGTATATATATATATATTTATCTCTTTACATTTATCAATTTGTATCCATCTATTATAAATATTCTTGTACCTTATACCAAAATCATACTTTCGTCTTCCCGGCACGTGTGCTACAAACCCACAAACATCCTAACTCACAACAATTTTATGAGTGAAAACTTCAGACAGCTTTAACAGCGTTCCACTGCTATATGCATTGCATAATTCCCAACTGTGCAAATGTATTTCTCACTTTAGTTAAAATTAGTGGAGAAAATTTCATTGTTACAGACGCTTAAAAATTTAAATGCAGTTAAATTGAGTTTCGTTATTTACTACAATACAGTTACGCAACAATTAGTTCAGGCTTTATCTAAAAAGAGTTTCAAATGTAGAACAAGCTCCAAATTAAATAATGAAGAAAAGTCCAATATTCTGTAAAACGTTATATAGATTCCATATATTCGACGCCCCAATAGGTTTGGAAAATAACTATGGCGCAAAAAAC
Source organism: Uloborus diversus (assembly GCF_026930045.1). NCBI lineage: Eukaryota > Metazoa > Arthropoda > Arachnida > Araneae > Uloboridae > Uloborus > Uloborus diversus. The sequence goes on along the minus strand of NC_072734.1, from coordinate 151,428,455 downwards.
ATTTTGTGAAGAAAATGGTTTACCCTACTTTCCGCCAGCATTTAAAATTTCCTTCCCCCTTAAATATATCAAAAGGTATGGTTGAAACAGAAAAACAGGGGAAGGGAGGGATTTCTTATCGGCGAAAAGTGGGAGAGACAACAAAATAATACAACATAATCCATTTATTTTGAGAAAACTGTTGAAAAACTCTTCTTGCATAAACGCCATTTGAAAATATGTTTGTCGTTCACTTTATTGTGATATTTCGAGTCTTAAGAATCTCTAAATAAATCTTTCCCAAGTTAAAAACTGCTTTGAATAATAAAATGTTTCAGAGTTTAGATACATATTTATACTCGAGAAAGTTTTTGTATTTTAACTCAACTGTTCCACATTCAAAAATATGAATTTAGATATATCCCTACTGATATAAATAATTGTTCCCATGCCGCCAAAAGTTGGGCAGTTGAATTATTTATCCTGCGCAGTTCGAAGACATTAAGAACAAACTGCATAAAAACTGTATCAGAATAATAGAAACAATAACTCGTTTGTGAAGGAAACCGCCATAAATGCACATTTTGTTGATCTTGGTTTTTCATCCTCCAAATTCATAAATATTAGCCTCTTTGGAGTTTTGCACATAAAGAAATACGGAAAATCCAATAAAGGTCTAGCTATTCGTTTCTCTTTTTGACAGCTGAGTTCCGAAAAAATTGGTGGCATCAGAAACCAGAGAAAAAAAATGGCGCTGTAGAAGAATAAGGCGTCAATCATTTTCATCTGAATTCATGGTCTATAAATATGTACATCCCATAGGCATTCATTTCCATTTGACGTTTTAAAGAAATTCCAAATGAGAAGGAAGATTTTTGAGACTTCTCTTTTTCTTGTTTGGACGGTTGAAATTATGACCTTAAGGGTAATGGATTTACTTCTTTGAACATAGCAATTCTGTTTTGAATTTCAGTTTTTTCGTGGGAGGAAAAATTGCGATTGGCCGAATATATTTATACAAATATGTACTTTATCTTACTTAGAAAATGTAGTGAAAATTTCGATTTAACGATACCCGATTTAACGACTTTCTCAATTTAATGAATACATTTAACTTGTCCGGATTTGTCAGTATTAAATGTTTATGCTCCTCGATTTAAGGATATCCTTGATTTAATGATAACTTTTTCCAGTCCCGTGACAATCGTTAAACCGAAGTTATATATATATATTTTTTTTTTTTTTGAATATGTATAAGTTATTTATTCATTTGTTTTAAGAAGTGAAATTGAAATGAATCATTTTGTTAAAAAGTATAAATTCAAACGTTCGATATTATTTGCGAAAGCATTTTCAAAGTAACTTAGAAAATTTGAGGCTTTTATGATGTCTTCATAATGTTCAAAATTTTTCAAAATTTGGGGTGTAGGATTTTTTTTTTTTTTTTTTTTTTTTTTTTTTTTTTTTTTTGTATCGAAACGAGAAAGTAAGAAACTTTTTAGTACGTTAAGTTTGGGACACATTTTAATTCTTATTTACCTGCGCGATTTCAGGAGAAGAGTGAGAAATCAGTGTTATGTTTTGATAGTAAGATACCTGAGGGTGTTATGACGCACAAAAGGGAAGGGCTAGTAAATAATATTAATTACAAAGTTAACTACCAAAAAAAATTAACAAATCAATTTCAAGACCTGACTTGAATTTGGATTTTAAGGCTTTTGAAACTTTTTGAATAAGATATTCGAGGATTACTTCCACTCAAATAAAATCAGTTAAAAAGTTTTTTTTTTTTCTTCTTTTGAGTTGGAGTTGATAAGAAAACATCAAAACTTGAATGAATATCTCTCTGCTTGAAAAGTAAAAATAAGAAATAGCACTGTATAAATGCATAAAAATTGCATTTTACTACATATCCGTGTTTCGAGATTACAAGAAACCCCCATTTTGATGTAAAATAAGTGAGTGAATGAAAAGACATCCGACGGGAAAACCAAAACAAGGCTGAGCTACGAAACCGTAGTCGCTCGGTGGCACTGGTGATGCATAATAAAGTTGGATATTTTTTTTTTACAATTTAAAACGTAGTTAGAAAATTGTTACATTTTTTAAATCATTTGTTTTAAATTTTACTTTAATACACTTTTTAGAAAGGTTTTAGTGTCCAGATTTTTGATCTCACCACAACCACGTTAAGGAAATGTTCTTGAGTAATTATTATAAGTATACACACTAGGGATGTGCCAATTAATCGGTGGCACCAAATAATCGGTCATCCAAAATGTTTTTTTTTTAAGTTCAACAAAAACTATGATGAATGCATTTATTAACAATAAATAATTGTAATTTTCAACTAACATTACTATAATATGTAGTTTGAAAGTGTACAGAGTAAAACCAAGACAATAGCTTAGAAAGTGCGTAAAACGGAATGAAATGTTAGAATAACCGTCACAGCTAATTATCACTTGACACTAATATGAATAATTAATTAAAGAACTTTTAAATTGCAATGTGAAAAACATGAGTAAGGAATTCCTCCCCCCCCCCCCTCTCCCGGCAACCACTTATTTGCAATAGATAAAAAGAACTTTCAATCCCCCATGTTTTTCACATCAGTTGCTTTTCAGCTATCTTTTGTTTTAATGTGATTATTATTATTTCTATTCATTTTTTAAACGCAAAATTGTGACAGAAATAAACAAATACGTATATGAGTCCACTGCAAACTCACCTAAATAACTCTCTCCAATGAAAAAAAAATGCTTTCCAATACCTTTGTTTTATTTCTTAAAGAAAATCAAGATCTTTTCCTAAGTTTATGGTTATGATACCATCACTCCAGCTTTTGATGGCACACAACTTTTTTTTTTAGTTTTTTTTTTCTTCTAACTATACACATAATTGCATCATGCATTTTACAATTTTCCCTTTAAAGTTTGTATGTTTGATTCAAAAGAAAATTAAATATTAAATACCATTTAAATTTGAAACAAAAAAATATTTACATACTTTATTATGATATTTTTTTACAAACTCATGGTTGAGGTAATGCCTTTTTTTTTCCATTTTGAATAAGCATACACATGTATACAATGTTGAAAAATTTGGATACATTTCTCTTTTATCACAAAACCTTTAGATAATCTTATAATTTTTCTTTCCTTGGATTGAATGGCCGAAAATTATTTAAATTAAAAGTTATTCTAAATTAGACTGCTGAAAACTGATTACCCCCTAATATTTTTTTAATTTGTATGTCTAATTAATATAATGTAATTTTATTAGCAATCAAATCAAAATTGGCTGAAAGAAATTGGATGAAATCCTCATATATATTATAGCGAATTCACTTATCGAGTAACGCTCTGACGTCATCAACTATGAAACTCGCGCCATAGCATGATAACTTGATAATATTTTTTGGTAATATTTGACGTGCAGAGAAAAGCTTGATTTTGACAAGACTGAACTGGATTTGATAACTTAACTGTTTTACTGGTATGACTGTAATTTTAGGGGAATGAAGAAAAGAAAAAGTGGTCAACAATGAACGCTATCTAGTGGAGTTTAGGATAATCCATTAGAGTTTAGGGTTAATCCACTGGAGTTATGGTTGAAATTTCAACTATTAAAGTATTACCAAGCAGGGAATTTTCTTCGTTCAAATGCAGAAGCAATTTTCACCCGTCATACCTTGACGGTCAATTTTCTACTTTAGAAATATTTTTTGGAAAAATGAGGAAAGTGCAGAGAAGCAAATCCTATCTCTGAAATAAACTATTAACTATTTCCAAAATTGAAATAAAAAATAAAAACCATGATGGAGATGCTGGTAGCATTACAAATATTCATTATGACCACTGGATACCTAATCTATATAAGCCGAAACACGGCGTGACGTGAATAACCACGGTCACCTATGACCCCTGCAGAGGATCATGCTATAATCTTTGCAGTTTGGCTGCTAATAACACAGCATTCTAATTCGACTGTGTTGCTTTCCAAGCAACACAGCCAGCCTAGGAAAGCCAAAGAACACAACCAACCTAGAACACAGTCAAACAAAGAACACAGCCAACCCAGCCTACCAAATGTGCTCTACTACAGGGTGACAAGAAATAACTTGGATACGCATAATGCATTATAATTTTAATGCTAATTAAAAAATTACAACCAAACTATATATTATTTCGTCTAATATATTTACAACTTTTTAAAGTGGCTACCTTTAGCCTTAACAGAGAGCTTTAAACGTATCACCGAATTTTCGGTTATGGGCCGCAATTGATTTTCTGATATTTTATCCCATCCTTGCTTAAAGATTTTTTTTAGGGATGTCAAAGTTTTATGAGGTTTAGCACCACACCCTTGTCTCCAAGATGGACCAAAAGGAATAATCCATTGGGTTCAAATATGGGGAATACGGGGTTCATTCTTGAGTTCCAATGCAGTCCTGAAAATGCATATTGCATCTATCTTGAGTGTCCCAGCTCTGTGTGCATGGGAAGAATCCTTTTGAAGGTCTATATTTTGTTTGCAAAGAACTTTTGCGACTAAGGAAAGACAGCATCTTCCAAAATGAGTTTGCGATACGTTTCTTGATTAATTTTATCCCATGAGCAACAAAAACAAATGGTGTTTTCCCACTATCACATATGTCACGACAAATCATTACAGATTGGGATAGTTGATGCCATTCAACAATGTAATAAGGTACGTGAAATACACCGCCGGCTCAGTCATTTCCAGCCGAGGACTGCAGTTTCGTGCTTATTAGCACTCATCAGCCCGGCATAGGAAAGTGACTGAGCTGGAGATGGAAAACCTCTAAGGGAGCTAAGAGTGCGAAACAAACTGGTAGCTAATATAGAATTAGCAGACCAGACGAGTGACCGAAGCAATGGTTCGGTTCAACTCGAAGATTGAACGCGAGGCAAGGTATATTCAGTAAATTACCAACCCATTAGCAGGGCTAAAGCAGAAATACGTGAAATACACCGCCAGCTCAGTCATTTCCAGCCGAGGACTGCAGTTTCGTGCTTATTAGCACTCATCAGCCCGGCATGACGGGGGGCTGGTAATTTACTGAATAATGTAATAAGGTCTTGGAGACAGTGGTCTGCTAACCTCATAAAGTATTGGCATCCCTAAAGAAATCCTTAGGCAAAGAATGTGATAAAATATCAGTGAGTTGTAGCCCATAGCTGAAAATATTGTGACACGTTTAAAAACTCTGTGTTAAGGCTAAAGGTAGCCACTTTGAAAATTTGTAAATATATTAGACGAAATAATGTATTCATACTTATTTTGAAGTTTGGTCGTTATGTTGCCATTAGCTTTAAAATTATAATGTATTAAGTGTATCCAAGTTATTTCTTGTCACCTGTAAATGTGGTGATCTAGAAAGTCATGGGAGCACTTAATTTCCTTTAAGTCATTAGTAGGAGAATTGGGCAATGTGTGAACGAGCGTTGTCTTGATGATAAATGGCACTTGAGGGCTTTATAGCACAGTACAATTCGGCATTAAAATGTCGTTCATGTAACTGCGAGCCGTCATAGTGCGCAGAAGAACGACTATTGGCCTTCGTGTGACTCAACAAAGTGTTTCCGACACCATCATACCTTGTGTAATCACCGTAGGGCAACATATTTATATTTTTCTACCAAACCGACAGAACTTAACATTGGAACTAAAAAAATATAAATAAATAAGAACAACTTAATAAGTAAAAATGCACATATTCACATGCTTGTCATATAGGAATGCTTTTCCATGATAAAGCAAGGAGTAATATAGCTCCTGTTAAAATACGGCTTTATTCCTGAAGTTCTTTAAAGAATTCCATCAACTTTTGCATAAATTTATCAAAATTAACTGCAGGGGTTTTCAAAGAATTTTTATTGGATTTTCATCAAGTGTAACGATTGATTTTATTTTCAAAACATTTCTATTAAAAATTCTAATTCCGTGTGTTTGTTTGGAATATAAAAGCAGGTTAGTTAGCAATTTCAATTTTCTTTTTCGGATGGCTGGGAGAAGAAACATTATTAAATTCCTCGAGTTAAAACTAGGTAAGCTAAATTGGGACTCCACTGCCCTTCGTTTTTTCCAAACTCGAAAATAAACAAAACCCAATAAAAGAATACCATCTGATCAAAGGAATAATAAAAGAACAAACATTTCATAAAAATAGAACTGATGAAGTTCGAACAAGCATTCTAACTTCTTCTGATAAGCTCCGCGGCCATAAACAGTCTATTTTTGGACCCCAAATCAAAGACCACACCGGAATTTATGACATGTTCCGGCTCTTCATAGGGAAAACGAAATCTCCGAACGAAGTTTTCTCCTACCGATATAAATACATTACTTCTTCGCGTCACAAATATATCAGACATGTTCAATATATTCAAAATGTTTGCAAAAGCAAATTTTATTTCCCCTCAGAGCCGCACGCTTGCATTTCTAAATAAAATCGGAAGCGAAAAAAATGCTAAATTGCATTTCGGCCTAAGCGACCATTTCCGCGGGGCTTTTGGACATTCGTCTTCAAATGGAGGAATATTTTCACGTTCCAAACTTAAGGTGCAATTTTATTCGTTTCATAAGCATAAAATATAGAGGGTTTTATTTAGAGTAAGTTGTACCGATTCTCATTGAATTGGAAAGTAATTTTATCGCTGTTTTCTTATTGGATAACAAATTGAATGTACATATATTTAAATATATAAATATAAAATAGATATTTATGTGTGCATGTATGTATGCAGGTGTGGTTTGTGTGTGGTTTTAAAACTTACTACAAATTGTGCTTTAAATATGTACGAATTGTAACCTGTTATGACTACTGAATCAAAAATTCGGTCTTTATGTTCCAAACGGTTTAACGTTTTTCTCGTTCCCATTTTCTAACACATAATAAACTCTCACGCATAGAAGTCAATCATTTCCAGAATGTGCGGTTTAAGGCACAAAATCTATTTTGAAACAAAAAACTTTTAAACTTTTCTATGGCATGTTCAATAAAATTAAATATTCAAGCAATATGGTGTTATTAATGCCATGTGTTGGTAGGGCAATCAGGGCTTAAATGAATATAAATACGTATATATACAGGGCGTTCGAAAAGGCCTTGACATATTTCAAAAATTCGTAGGAAAGCCACAAATTGTCATATCAATATATGGTTTGCGCCATAATATTTTATAGGTTTAAGGATTTTTTAACGACATCGCAAAAAAAAGTAAGCAAAGAAAAAAAGATTATAGCTATATAAGTAATTGTTGCGTCGTTAAAGGTAAGAAGTCGTTTTTATCATCTTGACGATATAGCTGTCAATGTAAATCACTTATAATTACACTTTTTTTTTCTTTTTTTTTTCCTTTTTTTTAAATTGCTTTTTCGAGTTTATGAGTTTAAAATAAATTTTATACACTAACTAATTTACACTAGTGGACTTAATTCTGGACACCTCTCATTTTTTAAAGGTTTCATCATTTAACATTGTATAAAGAATTATTAGATTTATTCTATGTCTCGTAGAATTGAAGCAGTAATACAAAGTAATGGTGCTCTTACAAAATACTGATTTTCTAATTGATTTAATATTGATTATTAAATATTGATGTAATAATGTGAAGTTACATTATATTATTGTTATTGTAACATTTCCTATTGTTTAATAATAAAAAATAAGAAATACATATATAATATTCACATGAAATAAATGCATACATATCAGAGACGTGAAACAAAAAAATCTAATAATTCATTATACAATGCAAAATGATAAAAAATTGAAAAGTGTCCAGAATTAAGTCCACTAGTGTATTATACTGAAATAAAATTTTTATTATGTATGTTTTATTAAATATTTGTTCTGTTTGATGCCATGTTTCTGAATTTTTACATTTTCCTTGACATTCCTTTCCAGATTTCAGAGAGAGACCATATTGGTTTCATCTGAACAAATCTTTACCCAAAGATTTGATTGATCAAAGTGGTGAATTAACTCATTCAAGGTTGATACAGTGAGAGACCTACGTGCCAACGAACTCGCTTCTTGGCGGCGCTGTGGATATATATACTACGACAAAAGTATCTGCTTTTTATTACTGAAACAGATTCGTTTCGTAATTTGTTCGCCAATTATTTTTTGTACAGAAGGAATGGAGAAATACGTTGTCGGTTGAACACTGAGACGTTGTCCATTGTTTGTTGTTGATGCATCATCACTGGAGCGCTTGGTTTTCGGACCTTGACAGATGCGGTTTTAGCCAAACCACTTGACTCATTATCAAATTTCACGATTGAGGGTCAAACTAAGACTCGCACTTAATTCACAATCAGTAAACATGTTTTAAACTTGAGTTTCTTAAAAGATTTTTTACTTTTATACTTTCTTTGCTCATTAAATTTATACATTTTTATAATCCGAGTTTTGTTATTGTCGAAAAAATATCTTGGTTAATTTTTGATAAACGTTTTTAATAAAACGTTTTTATTAAATGTTTTGTGGGTGGACTTAACAGATGCAATACCCTGGGTTGGAACCCAGCTCGGATCCGGGTGCTAAGCGCCACAAGAGCACTTCAATCACCCAACTTTTTAATTGCGCACTTTAGAAACTTTTGTAGTCATGCCAAAGAGCCCACGTTTGGTGAAACTCGTATTCTATTAATGCTTTCACTTATTCTAGGATTTTAATTTGTTAACTGAGCCATAACCACTTGGGTAATATTAATTTTATTTATGACATTGTAATGATGACGCTTAACTTTATTAACTGAATCATTTTCCTGCCGGTAAAATCGGTATGATGGCAGCTTATCAAATACATTTGCAAACGGTGAACTAGGAACGGTACGCAAAACTTTACGGATACTTGGAAATTAAACGCAACCTTATGAGCTACCTGAAGCGCAAACTTGGAACTTGATCATATTTTCATCATAAAGTGCAAAAATATCGATAACATACCGGCAATTTGTGTGCTCCTCCCCCTTTTTTGTTCTTATCCACATATATTCCTATTTCACAATTTTATTCATTCTTTGTCCATATTCCACCATTATACATTGTCAAGGTGCTTACAAAAAAATAAAATACCCTGGAAAAGTCTAGAAGAAATGCTGGGGCAAAAAATTTAGCAGAAAGTAGTAAATTGAATCAATTGCCATGACTTCTAGTAGCTTTTCTATGGTTCATTAGTGACTGCGTGTAGTGTGAGTGATTTGAATAGGGAGATGTATTTGATTTTCATGAATAGATTGCTAAAAATGATCCGAGTTATATTCCCGGAGATCATAGAAACTGGATTTGATTGAGCCGGAGGAATCCAGAATGCCAAAGGTTTGTCAATAGGCGGAAAATTTAATGTCAGAAATTATACCCTGAAATTCTATAGTAGATTTAAAAAGTATATATTTGAAGCAACTTTTGCAGAAATTTAAATGTAAGGATTTTGAGTTGCAAGAAATTAGGTTTCTTTTCTATGAAAAGAACTTTGATTTTGCGAAAAAATGAAAAGTAATAAACTTAAAGGTTAACCAAAGTTAATTTAAAATATTGATTAAATTACCAAGTACTTTTGCTTTGAGGATTTAGTAAAAAACAACCAGCATCATTCTAAAAATGAACTTAAATTAGCAATCGTTTCTGATATTACGTAAAATGTTGAGTAATGTTTAATGGGATACTTGAACATTTCATTTTGCTGGAAAAAGTCGGTCTAGAACATGGAGGTCCAACCGTTAAAATGAGAATCCAGAACGAATTTGTAGCTCAATGGAAAATATAATTGTGATAGGAAAGACTAAGCTTGTATTCTGTTGAGCATAGTAAGTTTTATAATTGCTCTGAAAATGTTGGGGAATCAGGCTTCAAATGACCAGGAAAGATCATGGTATTTGGTTCAAAACTCTTGAGAAAGAAGTGCTTTTCAATGCAATTTTAAACTCTTAAGTAAAACCTGGAGAGTCAGGAAAAGAATTTCCTTGAAAAAAGCAGGATCTTTGACTGCTGTTCCATTGCGTAAAATTGATCAATCCGAAAACCAAGCGCAATGGTGCAACCTATTCTGTAAATAGAACCAGTAAACCTCAAGAGTGTCTTCAAAACGAGTAAATCGTTCAGAGCTATAAAAACCATTACGACATGGGACTAAGAACTTAGTAGCACAAGTAAACAAATTCCAAACAGGCCACGAAACAATGAAAGACTTCTCCAGTAGAAAAGATGAATACCCGTTCAACTTTTTCTGCAAGGAAAGACTGTTGAATTCCAAGCAAAGTGTCAGCAAAGTAACTCTTTTACAAGCAAAGTGAATCACGGAGCTGTTTCAAAATATATATAATTTACCGAAGAGAGATCGCCTAAAATTTCTTCTTCGTATTACGCATAAGCGCTCGAAATTATCGAGCTTATGTGCCACCTATCTACGCCACTATCACATTTTTATGCCTCTAATCTCACACAAAAGTTTCTCCCTTCAAAATCCTTTTTGATACGTCTGATGAAAAATGGCTCTGGTCGGTAGAGATCCGACCGTTTTAAAAAAATCTCTTTTTCAATTTTCAGAACTTTTGATGCCACCAGGAAGTAGGCTGTTTAGCGAGTGGGGGGGGGGATTCTTAATAGATTGAAATTTCCCTGTTAAATAGAAACGTTGTAAGAGTAAGCCTAGAAAACTTCTTGATGTTTTTAAATAATTTAATTAATTCTGATGTATTAATTGCATTGATTCTTATAAGGTCAATGCTTAGCAGGGCTTTTCTAATTGATTAATTAGTTTATTTTTTTTACTTCACTTTTTTTATTTACTTACTTTTCAGTATTTTTTCCCCCAAGAGTGATAATTTCGATTAGTTCTTTTTATCACTTTTTTATTAGTAACTAGTCGGTTTTTTAATGTAGTGCAACAAATATTCTTAAGCGGTTTTAAAAAGCTTATTGAATCGAATGGAATCGTTATAACATTAAGCCTAGAAATCCGTTAGTTAAATACCTTAGTTAATTTTGATGTATTAATTGCATTGATTCTTGTAATATCAGTGTTTTTTCTAATTGATTAATTAGTTTATTATTTATATAATTTTTGATTTTCATTCTTTTTTCTTTTAGTTTTACTTTTTATATTTTCTTTCATTATTTTTTATTTCATTTCTTTCCTTTTTTGTTTTTACTTTATTTATTTTATTTATTTATTTTTTTCCTAAAGCGATAATTTTGATTAGTTTCTTTTATAATTTTTTTATTAGTAAGTAGTAGGTTTTTAAATATAGTGCAACGAATATTCTTAATCAATTAAAATAAGTGTGGAAAACGTATTGGTGCTTTTAAATAACTAATTACCACTCGCTATACGAATTTTATCGATTCCTATTATGTCAATCAGACTTTCTGGTTTTTGTTTATTCAATTATATTTTTATGCATTATTTCTCATTTTTATTTTTTAGCACGAAAATTTTTGGGTAGTTTTTATTTTTATACTTCCAAGAATTATATAGGGTTTAAAAACCCTATAGAGGGTTTTAAAACCCTATAAGCAGAGCAGCAAGTTAAAATTCAATTAAATTTTTAGTAAAATCAATCAATATAATTAAGTAAAACTAAGTAGCTTTTCAATATTACAAATCTAAAAAATCTGGAGAAGTGGTGTCGCTTTAAATGTGGGCAGAGAAATAGTATTTATTATTAAGGAAGCATCAAACTAAAAACCAAACTTGTGAAGCGAATATAAATGTAAACAAGAGGCATAATTTAATGTTGTTATAAAAATTGAAAGATCACTCGTATGAGCCTCTCATGTTATGTCAGGAACGTCTTAAATTTAAGATATTTCTTCGAGTACAAAAAAAGATAATAAATATTAATTTCTATTACACGAAAATAACCTACTTGACATCTTCTCAAACCCATATTTCGGCTCCCCAGTGATTTAAAACCCAATCAGCCCGATTTTTACTCGCCTATGGTTTAACTTCGCTATCGTTTTGAAAGAACGGTCGAGTGACGAATTTGACTCCTGATTGGTATATCAGATACAATTTTGTCCACGTGGTTGGTCGAAAACGACATCGAAAGAAATTCGACTGATACAAGAACAGCACCAAATGTCTTCATTACATGTGTATAGAAACTTATATTTCCTGATGCTCTTAAAAATTAAGTAATTATTAAAGTTGATTACTTTTAAAACATATTTGGTAGAAACAGTTTAGAAACAGTTTCGCATAGCTATATACTTCCTGGTGGCTACTTTTTGCTTCTACTGAGGTTTAATGCTCTCATGTGAGACATTTTAGGGGGTCTCTTCAAGGAAATGTATTGTCTTCAATGCTTTATGAAATTAAAGCATACGTAAAGGCAATACTATCATTCCACCATTTATGTAAAAAGTGTATGAATGCTTAATCATACATTTTAGTGGTCGTATTACTCTTTTTGCAATCTGAAACAAAATTATCCTCAATAACTTGGGGAAAGTTCATAAAACGAACGAAAAAAACACAATTAAACGTTGCTAAAATATACGCTTGCAAGTGATTATTCGTTTTTAAAGAGGCAACATAAGGACAAAATTCTACAGCATAGGACCGCAGCTTCCATGGACTCCTCTATTTATTCAAAGTTGTTTTTTCATAAAATTCTATTGTTTTTGATGCTCTTAAATTATCTTACCTTAGAGAACATTTTTTATTAGTGGTCAATCAGCAAAATAATTTTTTTTCAAAAAGTTAGTAATACGTTAATTTTAATTGAATAACAATTTTCGATTTAACTATGCAATAAGCAATGTCCATTTTCTTCTTTTCTTTGCATTTCAAACATATGTCACTATCGAAATATTTTTTAAAAAATAAACCTTTGGCACAAGACGCCACATAGTTTTCATTGACTTCAGTTACACACCAACTTATAATACTTTATGCGTTACTACCAGCATATGGATTTCAATTTTCTCTAGTTTAATGACTTTATTAGCTACTCAAATATATACTTTCAAATGCATTTAATCAAGAAACAACGATGTTTGATTAAAATCAATCAGAAAAATATTGTTCAAAGCAATAAATTGTTTTATTTCTAAAGATAATGAAAACTATTTTTAAGGCTTGTTATGCCACATTTCTATTTACAATTTTAATTTCGCTTTACTATTGTTGATTGAGTGAAAAAAACTGAAAGAATTGTTAGTTTTGATCTAGTATTTCCGGTGAAAGTAGGACGGACTTCTTGACTTGACATTCCACGTCAAAACTACTGATTAATCTCCAGCAATGTATTTCACGCATGTACACCTTTTTGAAACTTAACATGAATATACATCTGCAAGCATAAATTGGAGGCTGGTATATTGAACACTGAGCTTTAAATATTGCTTTTAAAAATTCTCCTGCAACAGATTTTTCAATGTCTTTTAAAAATAAAAGCATCTAGTATCATTAAACAGGTGTGCGAAAGCGTAATACGACCACAAAAACTTCGTTATCTTGTCCACGTTTTGTTTGTGGTCAAGTTTTCACAAGTGCTCTTATCTAGCTTTAATATTGTTATGCAGGAGAGTGGTTAAATGGTTGCTGTACAGGAAAAGATAAATAACTTTATAAGAACGTTGGCTACGAGTAGAGTATTGGAGACTAGTGCCTGATGAAAGTTATGGAAGAATAGAGTACTGCCTAAGAAAGTTTAGACTAAACCTATCATTAATAATATCCATAATCACTGCAGAACATAAATTCATCATGCTGTAGTTAATTTGAAAGCAGGGCTTGAAACTTTCTTTGTTGCTTAGAATCTATGAGGCAGTTTTTCTTTTAGTATTGCTTTAAAACATCTATCGAAAATTCGAAAGAACTTTCCTCCGATTAGTTTTAGAATTAGGCTTCGTTTTTAAATCGTACACAAATGCTGACGCATACTTTAGATACGCACATTGTTACTGATTTTTGTAGTCAATAACTGACGAACAGCTCAAAATTTTAGCATTTTTTGACGCAACAATTTTAGAGCATTTCAAGCCCTGGTCATGTAATAAAAAAATTATCTTGTAGATAAAGTAGATTAGTTTTGAAGAAAGAAAATTCCTTTAACCTATCAGTAGAAGTCATAGGAAATTAAGCCATTATATTTAGAATTTCAATGTAGCTTTTCTGGTGACTTGTCATAGGGTTTACTGTTCCCCTCTTACACGAACAGTTTCGGCTCAGCTAAACCTGCCATCTCGATTCAAAGCTATCGCTTTTCGATGACATCAAACTGTAAAACAAAAAGAAAAAAGGAGTAGTCTAGGTCATAGTTCAATCGTCAAATGTATGGTCGCGGTCTCTCCAGTAGCAGCTAGAGGTTAAGTCTAAAATGTTCCAAGCTTTCCGTCTTTAATGATAGGTCATAGCAGAATCAGAATGCGTCCAACAAAGTAGCTCCATCCAAAAGCTGAAGTTGGTGCGGCATTATGTTCGGTTGACACATAAAATCGTTCTGTTTAAAGCAAACATTGCTGTTTCAGCCCTCTAGCAGTTAACGACCAGGTATCTCGATCACATATGTTCGTTAGTCAATTGAAGCACTTTGAAGCAAAGGGGTGTACGTGCCAAAATTAAAAATTTGGGGACAACTAGTACAACAGGTAGAAGAAATTCTAATCGGTTTTGTGGTAAAAGATATTACTAGTAGTCCTTGTAGGTGCTGATACACAGCATGATTTAGAAACACTTTTCAATGGAAGCCTGCCAAAGGTTTGAACTGTGCGCAAGTTTTATTCAAAACTTTAAACTGTCCACTTACATATCTTTGCTTATCCCTGACTCTAATGTTCGCATTTGTTGAAATCAGATGAGATGGTTTTCAGAAAAATCTGGAGAAAACTTCTTGTATTAAGTTAACTAAAAACTTGAATTTAGGGATTGATAGCAAAATTAACTCAATCTACTTTCTAAAATTTTACACGAGAACCAAAAAAATTTCTGAATTGAGCTGTTTTTCAAACAAAACCGGCTTTTGACACCAGTTTTCGGCTGATTGAGTAGGATGCATTCCAAATCACTTTGTAGCGTGATAAAGTTTCCATCAATAAGTGTCAATTTACGGGAAAAAGAAACTTTTGAAAATTCGTGGATTTTGACACTAAACGGCTGATTTGTTCTCTGCTTCTGCAGCATCAGTAATGGAGTACATCCACTGATAGATAAACGATAACGAGAAAAACGATACATAATGGGAACATTACACTTGAAGGGGTGGTTTGAAATTTTGTTATAGTCCAAAACTTTTAATATGTTTGTCCTAAACAAGCTTTTCATTGGTCAAATGCTCGCATATCTTTGAAGATAAGAAAAAAAAAAGTATATCCTACAGGTACATTAGACCTTGAATATATTAGCTTGACTTTAAAAAATATATCTTCCTCGGATCAGATACCGTGGCTTGTTAGCTGCTAGAGGGTTAAAGATATTTCGGAACATGTAAAATAAAACTATCTAACCAATACTGAGAAAACAACAATTTCTTGATGAAGATTTAAATTTTGCATACGAGCTGGCCTGTTCATCAGCAGACATATTTTGAAATGACCAAACCTGAAATAATTTTTTTGGCTTGAATTTTCATTTATCGTCGAAACCAGCATTCCCAGAACTATCTCCAGAAAAGTATCAGGGTCTCGTAAATTCAATTATCATTTCTTGAAGAACTGATGTTTAAAAATAAATCTAAACACTGCTCCAAATTGTAGCCGAAAAATCAACTTTCCATTTTTAAGCAGTTAATAAATATCATAAATTCAATTCGTTTTCGCAAAAAAATTCCACTTATTCCACTTTCCCTTAATTTTAAAGCAACTAAATGATTTTTAAACATTAAAAAATAATAATAATTTCAGCTTTGTGAATGGATTTTGGGAAATGCTGGCCCAAATTGATATTTACAAAATATTGTGAACCTAAGTTTAGTAATTTCAAAGTGGTGTTGCTTTGAATGGTGGTTTTCAATTAAAGGTTTTAAATGCTTTTAAATACTTTTAGATGATTTTCTTTGATATAGTCGAACTGGTTGTAAAATATTTTGAAGTGTACAAAAGTAGAAAACGATTTTTTATACAATACTACAATACTATATTGAAATTACATAATTAACTAAAAAATATGTTGTTTTAAAACTTCAAATCAACATATATTAAAACTTTCTTACCTTTAATCCATTTAAAGTTCCTGTTACTGCTCTGATAGTTGGAACAAAATAATTCAAATTGATATTTTCCAGTTTTAGCCCATATTTTTTCCAATCACAAAATTAATGGTAGCAAACCTAAAAAATATTCATAATGTTTTAATTCCACAAACTATCAGTTCAAATTGTTATGTTCGCACATATCTTGAAACACCTTGAAGCATATAAAACGAAAAATGAACATACATATATATATATATATATATATATATATATACTGCAACCCGTTGATTAGAAACAAAATATTTACTTTTTACTTGCAATGGCTAAACTTAACGTTGTAACTATATGGCTAACGACGTCAATGATTTCCATTTGAATACGAAAAGACTGCCAACTGTCAAAATTTAATAACTGTCTTTCTTCTCTTTTTTTCCGAACTATGTCTCCACGGTGTATGAAACATTTTTATTGGTTAAAAAGTAAATTTCAGAATTTGATTAATAATGAATTTTGCAGAAAACAAAAATCACGTTGAACGGGGTTTTTTTTTTTTTTTTTTTTTTTTTTTTTTTGTCGTTAAAAAGTTACTGTTTTCTGTACTTAAAATAAAATTACATTCACACTGGAGAAAGGCGACTGTTCTTAGTTTCTTCCAATTGAATAATTACATTCCGTTCTTACTGTGATTTCCGTTACTTTTACACAATATCTTCATTTCAATCAAAAACAACACATTTTCGAAGTATTGAATACATTCCAATTTTCAACTTTTTCAAAAACTTGAACGTTTACCCAATATAAAGATCCAAAGTATATTTTGCATGAGGGCGTGCCACTGTAAAGGAATTAAAAACTAGTTCGACTATACTTAAATTTAAATATTGTTTCTTTTTTAAGCACTATTACCAAAAATAAATCTCGTTAAGTGAAATTTACACGAAATTTAGATCTGGACTGACTCATCTGGTTTTTTCTTTACTTAACATAAATATCAAAAAAAAAAATCTAGCGCATTCTAAGTTAGGAGTCATATATTTCAGTACAAAATAGTGCATACATATTGTATCTAATTTATAAAGAAACAGGGCTAGAATATTAGTAAAGTTCGTTGTGTTACATCCAGCATTAGAAAGTTAAGTATAAAGTATAGAATAAGGAATAAATGCCTTAAAATAACTAATTCACATTTCTATTTAGGTAAACAGAAATATTCCCTGTACGAAATGCAATCAGGATACCAAAAAGGGTTAGGATAACTTTATCTAGTCTAGATATATAAAGTTGAACTTAATTTCAATGAAACTAATGCTCCGTCCGAAAATAGTGCTCGAGAATTACGAAAACTTTATTTTATGAGAATATAATATTAAATTATATCTAGATCATTAAAATTAGTCTAACTACAAGTAATGGATTTAACTGATAAAACTAATAACTTAGAGTTATGTAAATCTTGAGAGTATTTAGTGGAGTTTTGAAAAATTACGAAACACAATTGTACTGGGTCATGAGCAGCAAAGACAGAAAAGTATTTTTCTTTCCGAAACGGTTGGAATGCCTGTAAATGATCGAAAAGTTGTTCGATACGAAATTCCAAGAAAGACCCCTTGACCAACGAAGCAGGTTAAACCAACCGTCCTGGTGCTATTCATTTATGCAACTTCCTCTGCAACAACTGTTTGCTTTTTAAGGGCGCCGCCAGGGAACACTTATTGTAACTAACCAAAAATGTTGTGTAATAATTACTAAAGTATTTGAATCATATTTTCTATTATTATCTCAATTCGTTCTGATTAAACGGTAAACATTTAAAATTCATCTGCCAACTGACTTTTGTTATTGAATATTCTTGTGTCAATATTAATTACTTACTGTTTTAATTTTGAAATTTCTGAAATAACATAGTTCATGAATGAAACAAAAAATATTTGTAGTTTTGTCGGAGAGTAAATACAATATTTGAATACAGTCATTGGTTTATAGCTCAAGGTTTGAGACTCAAAACCTGTGAAAGTGCTCTCAATAGACGAAATATGTAATCCCCACACAGTAACATCTGTACTGATGTCAAGTACAATTGCAGCACATTGAAAACAATTACGTTTAGTTCCCTGTCTCAAACCTTATTTTTAAAACCAATAGATGAACTTATTTCATCTGAAGCAATTAGTATTTAATCATTGCTTGCAATTGTTACATATTTCCCGTAATATATATCCCTGTTTCGAGTTCCCATAATCTTGTCTATTTCTTTTTCGCGGTAATGTAAAACAAAATAGCATTGAAATTTCTGACATTACTGAATAATTATTATTAGAGATCACTCTGATGAAGTTTTGAAAGCAACTCCAACGTTTCCGTTTCACTCTTATTTTACTCAAAATGCAGTTTCTATTAATAGAGGGTTGTTTTAACGACAATGTTAATGATTCAATAATAATTAACCTTTTATTTTTGTTCTTGTTAAAGCATTACATATGATCCTGAAGTGGCAGTTTCACATTATAAAGCTACCTTTACTATGCTGTATGATTGTATTGATTTCTATATTATTTTGGATCGTGAACAAATTTATCTTAAACAAGGGTTCATCGAGCTTGCTTTGCATTAAAACTACTTAGAAAAAAGAAATCAGTTGTAATGTATATTTCCATGTTTAAAATTTTATTTTTATTCTACGATCATCCATTCATGCCTGATTGTTGTACTGAGCCCAAAACTTTAATGATATAAATTGTGTCTTTTGGTTGATTGTTGAATATATTGTGTTACAAACTCAATCTTGCGTTTCCTGGCGGCGACCTCGCTGTTTTCCAAACGATATTTCTTGAAATATGCATTGCAGTGCCCTCTGTTATCCCTGTTGCAAGCTATTCTGTTGTGCAAAATGTGATATACTTAAATGCAAACATATCCCATAGTGACGTTTTCTTTCTGCATCTGGAGTTGTCAATCCTATTAAAGAAAAATCTTTGGTCGGGTGCAAAGTACCACCCACCCGCGCACCATACCACTCTCCAGGAATGTAGAGATGCGCGCTCAATAAAGTTATGTTTCATTTTAAGCTGTGTTGTGTGGTTATTATTGAAGCACGTTCGATAGTTTGCTGCATTATGTTTCGCGACTTACTTTCAAACAGCTCTGGATATTATCTGGTATATCGTCGCCATTGGTGTTCCCATAGGGTATATACTCCATATACGCCGTATATTCTCAAACTTTTTTTAGACATATAGCTAGCGTATAATCTTAAGCTTCAAAAAGTTTCATATTATGACATATTATGTATATGATCGCATACACATATTGTGCATAACTGGTTACTGAGAGTTCTATTCACTGTTTTCAGGAAATGTTGAAAAAATTAACCTTCTATAAGAAGAACACGATTCGGTACGTGTACAAGTTATTGTTTAAATTCTTCTCATAATACAAGAAACTTTTTGTTCCTTTCAACACATTCTTTCATGCATTTTGAAAGTGGATTAGAATATTTTTGTCGATTCTCAAAAGTTAGAAGGAAAGCATGCTTATGCCCGCTGCATGAGGAAAATGTACCATATTTCGTACCCCCCCCCCCCTTTAGGCTTTTCGGCCTCTGAGTAGCATATGTTACGATCAATTAATCCAGAAAAATTTATATGAAACTACCAACTAAGCCTACACATAGTACTTAAGTTTAAATACATGAAACACTATTTGTTTTCCGTTAAAAAAAATTTTTTTTAAGTTTTTTTTTTTTTTTTTTTTTAATGCACTTTTTCCGTTATCCTATTTTTTTTCCCTTCCAACACACCTCTAAAAGTGGGTAATAATAAGATAAAAACCACGGATTAAGAATTGTATTAAAGAAAAACTTCACAAATTGTGCATTTTTTTCTTTCAAAATATTTAATTAACAAATGTAAGATTAATTTTTTTAATCCTTCAAAACAAAATTCAAGCTTAATAATTCTTTAGTTACTTAATTTTATTCCTTTTACGATTTTGTCAATTTTATTTATTTTTCATTTTGAAAACTGTTTTTCAAGTAATTCCTATTTTCAGCAAACCAATTATCAGCAATAAAAGGCGCTTTAATTTTAACAATGCTGTGCAATTAAAAAATATTTCTCTTGATTCTAAACGAATGAGAAACGTGCAAGCGTATCTTTGTAGCATAATCGGATCAAAACTGCAACTTCAGCAGTAGTTTTCCATGTATTACAAAATTTTTACTTCATGTTACTGAGATAAATTAACACTGCTCGGCAAAAAAAAAAAAAAAAAACATTCAAAATTCTTTTGACACCATTCTTCCGGATTCTTATGTTAAATGATTCCCTGAATTCAAATATGACCACCTTTTTCTCCTATCGCGTCCCACTTTTTCTAAATGGTGCCCCCATCATCAACCTCCCCCCATTTTTTTTCCACTTTTCATAGCCATTATTTTTATTTGTAAAAGAAGGAAGCATTATATTGACCATTAACATTCTTCTGAGGGGCTAGATAGGAGCAAAGTTAGAAATATTTGGAGAAATTTGAGAGATTCATGGGATATCCCCCCTAAAATATTTTTAAAAAACCATCAAAGCGATCTTTTTTCTTTTTTTTTCTAAGGATTTGTTTTGCAATTTTTTCACTTACTTTTTCGTGTAAACCAGAATGTCGGACTCATTCCTATGACTCCCATGTCTCGGAAAATTTTTCGCCAAATAAAAAAATAATTTAAAATATTGAAAGTATCGCATATAGCATAGTCAGAGTCACATAGCAGATCTTCAGTAAAGTACCTTCCCGTATTATTCAGCTTACAGTCAGAACTATAATTAGAATTAAAATGAACTTAGTTTTATAATGTTGCATTAATGTATATATTTATATTTATGGGGATCAGCGCTCCATTGGTTTTCGCTATATTAAGAAGTGATAAATAATGGGGCGATGCATCCCCAGAAACATAAAAAATATACGTTAATGCTACATTATAAGCTACCTAAGATTCATTTTAATCTTAATTATAATTATATCTATGAATGAAAGTTGAATAATATGTTCTTGACTGAATTGAGCGATGCTACTCTGATTATGCAACACGCAATGCTTCCAATATTTTTACTATATTTTTTTAACAGCATTAAAACTTTTTTAGACGTGGGATTCATAGGGGTGTGAGTCCGATACTTTAAAGTAAACATTTTCCCCAGAACTACCTGAAAGCAAGAAAACAGTACCTATATTATTCATTTCAAAATGACGACTGTTTATGATAGTAGATGGCGCCACATACGATTAAGAAAATTCAAACACTGCGAAGTTTCTAATTAAATTTTAACGTTCAAACGTTAACTGAGAAACTATAAGTGTTCCTACGTTCGATTCAGTCATTTTAGAAAAATGTGATGAACCCACTATTTTTCCAAAACTTCCCACTCGCAGGCACAAGGCCGTCATTTTGAGGGATCAGATGGATTAATCCCCTCCCCCCCCCCCCCGGCTTTGAAGAATCAAGGTATTTGGTGGCGTGGTTTTTGGTATTATTT
Source organism: Uloborus diversus (assembly GCF_026930045.1). Classification (NCBI taxonomy): domain Eukaryota; kingdom Metazoa; phylum Arthropoda; class Arachnida; order Araneae; family Uloboridae; genus Uloborus; species Uloborus diversus. The sequence continues at coordinate 151,406,776 of NC_072734.1, read as the reverse complement.
ACACTGCGCACATGTCCTTCTCTCCCCCCACCCAGAAATTATGGGCCTGCACACTCATATTTTAAGTTAGAGCTTATTTCAATGTACACTTTAATGCTAAACTCCTAAAAAGAAACTCCTGAAATCAAAAGTAGTGCACAGTTCTGCTACCTAGGCAAATGACGAATTAATTATTATAAAAACCATTTGAGATGAGTAATTAATTTGATTCAACGTCATCCTGCCCCTAAGGAGGGTAACTTTGAACCATATGAGAAACGTGATGTGAAGTTGTATAAATTCAACCTAAAAAAAAAAATCCAACTTTGACTTTCCAAATTCTTTTTCGAGTGAAGGAAAAAAACACGAGTCGGATAGTTTTATGTGAAGAACAATCAGGAAATTTCAGCAATTTTTGTGAAAATAAATTGTTTTACCATTTAAAAACAATTTCTTTTTAGTTTTCTTTTTTTTTCTTTTCTTTTTTTTTCTTTTCTTTTCTTTTTTTTTTTTCTTCTTTTCTTTTCTTTTTTTTCCCTTTCTTTTTTTTTTTTTTCTCTTTGCATCAGCATCATGAGATTCGTTAACGAAATTTATTAAATTGCATAGAATCTTACGTAGGTCAAGAGATTTTAAAAACTTTAAATTAGTAGGTATAGAAGAACCAGACAGTAACTTAAGAATTAGTGGGTTATGAAATTAGCTGCATGTATAGTGTAGTCAACTTATTTTGAGTAGTAAAAAGTAGGAAACTGATACTCCAACTTTGCCCGACATTGCAGCATTGAACCTTTTCCAGGGTCAGATCAGTATTCTAGTAGTTTTTCCACTTTCCAAAAGCTAAATTTCTGCCTTAAAATCTAATATGTCAGAAAGAGAACGAACGACACTGCTAGTTGTTCCAAAAGAAGCAATTAAACTTCAGATTAAAACATTTATCTTAAAAAAAAATTAGCGACTGATTTTGTTTAGCGCGCTTTTATGTCTTATAGAATGACGCTTCATACTGAACCTGCCATTTCACTTTTGCTTCCATTCTTTTTAACCCCCGACACACAAAGGAAGGAGGTTATAAGTTTGACGTGTGTGTGTGTGTGTATCTGTCTGTGGCATTCTAGTGCCTAAACGGATGGACCGATTTTAAAAACTTTTTTTTTCTTCGAAAAGAGAGTTGATCGAGAGTGTTCTTAGCTAGATTGCGTCTTCGGATGACAATCATTAACGAAGATATTAATTAAAAACCTCTAAAAGGATTTTCGCGAATTTTGCAGTGAAAATATATTTGAAAAAATTTTATTCAGTACCAAAATAAAGAGTATTTTTTCCTGCGTCTGATAGAATGTGTTAGGGACTTCCATGTTATATAGAATTCGAATTATAACGCTTTTTAAAGCAGATTTTAAATACGGCTAAGCTTTTATTTAGAGACTAGTGGTACCGCACGGCTTTGCCCGTAGTAGAAAAAACTAAAAGGTCTTTTGGTTCGCTTGTATATTTACAAATAATGTATGGTGAATTTCTTGCCAATTGGCTTGCCCATGTTACGGTTCCACGTTATGATAACTTGGTAATTGACTCGTCCATCTTATGATAATTTTGCTCAGGAAAATATTCTTAAAATTGGAATAGAAAAAGAACAAAATCGAAATTTCGAAAAATCGCTTCGAGGTGCACACTTCCATGCTACAAACTAACTTTGTGCCAAATTTCATGAAAATCGGCCGAACGGTCTAGGCGCTATGCGCGTCACAGAGATCCAGACATCAGACAAAAAAAATATTTTGAGCAGTCGGCAGCGTTTTTGAAAAAAAAAAAATATCAAATCGGTGATGATGTTTTTTTTTTTTTTTTTTTTTTTGCAAAGAAAAAAAAGAAAGAAACAAATTTGCATTTGCGGAATTTTTTCATTCTGTTTTCTTAAAAAAAAACCTAGGACTCTGCGTTCGTCAAACATTTTGCGAATGGCTGAGGGTTTTTTCCTTTTTTTTTTTTTTACAATATAGTAATAATAAAAAATAAACTACTAAATACATAAATAAAACTTATGTATATACTTTGTGTTAAATACATAACTGATGCAAAAAAAATTTAAATGTTAAACATAAGATAAGTGATTATTTTAATGATTATGCATAAATAATAAATATTGCTGAAAAATCAAAGAAAAGTGCGAAAATTAATCACAAAATTCGCGTAAGAGATGTATAGGATATTATTATTATTATTATTATGGTTTTTTCTTTCTTTGAGTAAGGAAAATCTTTTAACATGAACAAGCAAAAATCTGCCCTACTACCGGTTGAGTGCAGTAGAGTGTTCAGGAAGTTCAGTTATGGGTATCTCCAGAATGTGCTAGAACTGAATTTTTGAAACCCTGAAAATGTTGACATCACAGATTTTTACTAATTCACCAATAAAGCTAACCTAATTAGAAAGATTGATTTATTTTAGTTTAAATTGACAACTGCGTATTATATTCTCTTTCCCTAGGTGCTATAATAGTAAAATTCCTTTAACAATTGTAGAGAAGTCCTACCTCGCAGATAATGGTAAGATGTTTGCAGAAATATCAGGTAAATGAGTTTTCCACACATATAGATATGTCTTATATTATTCCAGGAATTCGAAAATTATGCCGAATATCGGATACAGTACTAATTTGAAAGTAAAGAAGTAATTCAAGGATTGTGCAGCATTTTTCACTGTAGTTAGTAAAGATATGATGCTCTAAAAGTGCTGCTCTTTTAATTTTCCACTTAAAAATAAAACGACAAGAAAATATATAAATGTGTTAAAAAGTAAAATCATACAACAACGTTAAAAAAGCACAAATTTGCAAAGAAGAAATTTTGAAAAAAAGAAAAAAAAAGCAAAGAAAAAAAATGTAGATATGTGTTTCGGGATCACAGGAAAAACTTCCTTTTTTTCGATGCGAAAAGGCGTGAGCTAATAGAGGTAAACAGGAACGCGTCAAACTTATATTTTTGAAAGGGGGAGTTTTTCAATTTTCCGAACAAAACTCCAAATTTTATCGAATGATAAAAAATGATCACACACACATTAGTTTTCAAATGAGGAAAGACATTAAACATAATTATTATATTTATTATATATATATATATATATATATATACATATATATATATATATATATATATATATATATATATATATATATATATATATATATATATATATATATATATATATATATATATATTAATGGCGATTATACAATGCTATCTCCAATTTTGCCGAATTGTCAGATAAATTTTGCCGAATAGGAAAATTTTTGGGTGGTCACAGCGACTTTGACCTCCATTGGGGCACCCCTGAATGTAAAGACATCCTACAAAAACCGACAAAATTGCCTTTGTCAGATATTTTTACAGCTGAAGCTTATATCATTTTGCATTGAGAAAAGGATTTGTTGTAGCCCCGAAACACATGACTGCACTTTTTTTTTTTTTTTTTTGAAATCTTTTGATTGTTGTTTCATAAACTAACTGAATTCCTCAAGACACTTTCAAAATTCGGAAAGGTTTCAGGGAAACCTTACCATGTTTCGTAAATGTATGAATTTTTACCATCAACTTAGATTAGTTGGTAAATAAGACGGCTGGTACGGGGGACAAGGGGGGCAACTGCCCCCTCACTTTTAAAAAGGCATAGAAGCTTTGCCCCTCCTTTTTTTAAGCTTAAAATTAACGATCGATCAAATGTGATAAAATTGATTGATTCACGTGTTTAAAGAGGGAAGAATTGACTTAATAAGCATGAGTTCTATATTTTTCTCAAGCTATTATTTTTCAGAAAGTAAAATAGAGCTTTAAATTGGAAGAAAAGAGTCTAATCCGGCATATGCTCCAATTATCAGGTCGTGTTCCAAATATTTTAGAGGTCATTTAAACAATAGTAACGTTAAACTTCATTTCCTAAAAAAAAGTTAGCGGCGGGGGCACTGCCCACCTAACCTACCCCTCCTGAGACTCCCCACTTTTTTGGTGCAACTGCTACCTTTAGGTTAGTTATTAAAGTTTTAAATTCCAATTAACTTTTAGAAAACCGAAACAAATTATCACCTCTGAAAAGCTTTCGGAATCTCAAATGAAGAATGACTTTCAAAAAGTACAAAGCCACAAAGGTCAATGACACTATTCTTTTCGTCAGATTACTGCCATTTTCGGACGATTTGTGCATAATTATATTCTCCAGTTGTGTTAAATTGACCCCTTTGTTATCAAATATATCTGCTACCGATTAGTGAAAGTAAAATTGTCTAGGTATCTCGCAAATGTTCCAGAAAGGTGAACCATCTGAAATAAACGCACCGTCGACAGTTATGATTGCTGATCGGGTGCAACAACTGATACTGAGGTGTAAAATCGAGATTTATATCTATTGACGTTTCTTGCTGATAAGAAATAATACGATTTCTGTAGTGAAGATAGTTCCGCTTTTGTCCATGAAAGAGTTTGATAAGATAGTATTTTTAATGGACATCTATGTGTTTCGTTTATTCAGTTTTTGTGTGTAGGGAGTATTTGATTGTCGTGTATTTCAATGTCTTGCATCGTGAGTTAGATTTTTAGAATCATCCAAGATGTCCTATTTATATTTTGCCTACACCATAACGGTAGTTGTGCTAGGGTCTTTTATTTTTTTCCGATTCAGGAGAAACGGTAAGTTTTTTAATTGTTACAACATAAAACTGATTTAATTTGTTTGATGACTTACTGTTGTACATTAGAGATTGGACTGTCCAGAAATGTGGATAAATCTGGATCTCGATTTTCAGAAGACCTAAGCTTGAAAACAAATACAGTGGAACCTCGATTAGTTGAAGTGATTTGGCACCGAATCACTATCGGTAAATCGAAATTTCGGATAAAAGAGGGAAAATTAAAATGGCTGCAAGAGCGGATCCAGAAACTCTCCAAGGGAGGAATGATTACATTTTCTGAGTTAAATACCGCTACACAAATCCACTATTTTTATTTGCTTGCATATATGTGAGTGTGAGTACGTCTGAGTGCTTAAATATAAACCACTGAATCTCCCTTCTCGCTAATACCACTAAAGATCGTCAAAATCTGGTGGTTTTGAAACTTCAATTTTTAAAAATTTCCGAAAAGTGTCAAAAAGCCACTTCAACTGTAATCATCAAAGATCGTTGGAAATTGTGTGTGTGTGTGTGTGTGTGTGTGTGTGTGTGTGTGTGTGTGTTTCTTTTTTTTTTTAAATTATTATTACCAATTTCAAAAAAGATTCTAGTACAAGCTCGTCCCCTCCCCTTCTTCTGAACGTAGTTAGAGATGACATACAGTAACGTTTTCAAGACTTCAAATCCGAAAAAAAAATCTGGCGTAAGATACCTTAACAGGAAATATAATCAAACGTTGACAATGGATTTGGATCCAATTTTTGGCTGCAACGTTTTCGGTCAAATGGTTGCCAAATCCGTTTGTAAGCATATTAATTTCTCAACCATTTTTGGCTATTCTCGACCATTTGAGCATCGTCTCTCAGGGTCCAGAAAACTAGCTATGAGAGCAAATTGATAGTATGAAAGAAATTTATCAGTGTTTAGAGTTAGTTTTAATGCTGATCTTGTTATAACTATTTAGCTGTGCTGTAGAGAAAGTCAATTCACTCTGATGGAAAACGCTGGGGCTTTATGGACTGATATTTTTTCTTAGAGCATTTGATTGTATCTTAGGAGGGATTCTGAATTCATCGTCATTAACCTGTGGAGTGGGATATGGTAGAGAATGAAAAAAGAAGACTGTTTCAACTTGGAAAGCATGCAAATGAACTTCCTGAATGAAAGGGAAAAAACAAAGCTTCTATCAGACGGAAATAGTGGAAAGTAAAACAAAAGTAAATAAAAAGCGCACTTCAAAATCAGCGGCTTTTACTCGTATGTGCTGGTAAACAATGTGTTCTAAGCCAGCGGTCGCTAAACTTTAGAAATTTCTTAGACTGCTGAATGTACAATTTAAACTTATCGGACTACTAATATGAATTTAGATAGAAAAGGTAAATACTTTCATAATAATAATCGAAAAAAAATTATTTGATTAACGTTCAATATACCCATTAAAGGTTACAAAATTATAGAGTAATTATTTTCATAAGAAGTGAAAGATTTAAAGCCTTACACATTTTTCGTGGGATAATTTTTCCTGTTTGTTTGAAATCAATTTGGACTTCATTTTCAATGATCTCACCGCAAGGCGGAGAACCGATTTATTTCAAGCTGATATCGGTACTGAGATTTTAAATGCTGTTACAGACGTCTCGTCTCACTAATAAGCTGTTGAAAACTTAGTAAAATTTTTCATTGCATTTTCCTTCAGCGATGTGTATTTAATTTTTATACAGTCCTTGGTCAAGATGACTGGAATTTAGTTATTTGATAGTTTTCGTACGACAGGTCAATGAGCCTTTCTTTTGCAGTCCTGCTTCATTGGCTATCTTCAACGTTTGTTGAAGATTATGTCACTGAGTCTTTCTGTTTTAGTCATGCTTAAGTTGCTATCTACAGTGTTTGATGAAGATTATCTATCCTTGCCTATTTTCCTATTATTTGCTTTTTTCCTTGCCTATGCTTTCCATTCATAACCAACCATAATTGGACTAAACATCAATGTTTCCAGGTGGTAAAAGTTGATTGTTTTTGAGCTCGTTTCAACCAGTCATTCAAAAATTGATAAATGAAAATATGGTTCCATAATACGGATACAAAGATAGGGTCAAGGGGTCATGACCCTCCCCCTCCCCATCCCCGCCTTCTCTTAAACTGTCGATAATAGTATCGGCCATATTTTGTTCGAATAATTTATGACTAAAATATAAACGATTTCAGTCGTCTTTTTTATTCAGTCATTATCTTCAAAAGTAAATATTTCAAACACAACTTCTTTCTATTGCTTATAAAATTAATTTGTAGCGTTTATGCCCTATTATGTGCCTTTTTCCTGGCCGATTTGGTGCTTTTTAAGAACATCCAAGCAGTTTCAGAATTTTTTCGTACCCAGAACCATATATATTATTATTCAATTCAGGGGGGGGGGCGGCACTTGTCACTATCTCCTAGGTCGGCAGAGGTTCTTCATTGGTAGTCCTGTATCTACCCCTGCCGAATGTCCAAATTTTCTCAACTATGCGCATTATCAGTAACTATTTCAAAGGATTTTATAAGAACGCTCAAAAATATTCGGTGATAATTTTGTGTTTAACATAGAAAAAATTCCAACTTTATCTGATTAAAAGGGACATTTTTTGTTTGTTAGAACCTAGTACAAATGTGCAAAGTCATTCAATCTTTTTAGTGAAAAGAAGTGAAATAAAAAAATTCAGATAAAAATACTGATACATAAACTGATAATACCACATAAATCTAAACTGCGAATTTCAAACTGCAATTGTGGTATTTCATGTCAATCTATTGTTTTTCATCATATATAAGGAAAGAAAAAGGATGACTTAAAGGCTGCCGGTGATATCAGAGAAGGTATAGCGCAACTGATAAGGAAAAAAATCTTCATTATCATCCTGTTGTTTTTATTTTATTCTGTTTTACTTATTGTTGTTTTGTAGGGTCGAGGGTATGTAACGAGCTCGTGGTCGAAGGGTCGCGTGAGATCCAGACCAGCTGATCGAATGCCAAAATACCCATCCCCTCAAATAGCAAGGGCGCACCTCCCCCCCCCCCCCCCCAAGAACTAGCTCCCCGCACCCAAGGAGGAGAAAAATACCCCTCAAAACACCCCAACCCCCAAAAAAGTTTCAATAAACCAGTCTGTGCCATGGGCACCCCTGTCGAATGCCAGTGAAATCTGTCGTGGTCATAAACTCTCCCAGATATTCACTAAATTAATGCATCTAGGGATCAGGAGTTGTTCGGCTCCTCGCCTGGATCAAAAACATCGAAATGTCGAAAAATGGTGCTTCCATCTACCGTGTGTTGTTTAAGCTAAGTTGAACTTCTACCTTTTGTCAGCACTAGAAGACTGATCGCTCAATCATTGGCTATATAAGAATTCTCATCTGCGAGTAAAAATTTTCCACGCACCTTATGGTCAACATTTTTGTGCAGTCATAGGGGTCGTCCACAAATGATGTTACGCTTTGAAGAGGAAGGGGGCGTTTCGCGAAATTGCAAGTTTCTGACAAGAAGGAGGTAGGGGGTAACAAGAAGTATGACATCACCAATTTTTGTAAAAATTGTTGGGAATTGTTAAAAAGTCAAAATGTTAAGCATTTGAACGCAACCAAAGATGATACGTAAAAGAAGTAAAGTATATGAAAGGCGACAGAATTTCATTTATAACATAACAGTGGGACCGATGCATTTGCAGATCGTCAATTGCGTCGTTATTAATGAACTAAAATTCTAGAAACGTCGAACATAAATACGAATACCATTGAGCCTCGTTAATTCGAACACGCTTAAAACGATTTACTGCTTAAGCAAACTACATTTGCTTATATCTCCGTCCTTTGTTGTTTATTTATTTCTGGATGACACAAACTACGGTTAAGACGAATTGATTTTAAAATTCTCTTTGAGTTCGTTTTAACGAGGTTCGACTATGGTTCGAACACCCAAATTAAGAACAATTCTTGATTCCTCGTGCATTCTATGTCATCTGATCTCGCTTCAGTTACAATCGCTTATTCGAGATTTTTGATCCCGGAAGCGGAGATTTCCTGTCACTACTGCGCGATTTATCACTCCGTGTTTTCTTCCTACAATCTTTTAGGATCTCCCAAAATAAACAAACTTTCTGTTTCGAGATTTCTGTTTAACAACAAATGCCTTACGCTTTATGATTAAACCACTCATGAGCAGATATTCATGGAATTCCGAAGTTCATTCATAAATAAGAACACATCGGAGTTCTTTTTCATGTAATATAGTAGTCATACTCAAAGCCGAAAAAGCTTTTAAACTGATGACCTAACTTAAATGAATGAAAACTAGAAAACCTGCATTTTTGGAAAACTTTAACCCCCGGACCCCCTTAATGCATCTTTGAAATACCGCAAAAAAAAAAAAAAAAGAAAGGAGAAAAGAGAGGAAAAAAGAAAGAAAAAATATATATATTTTAAAATACTAAGATTGTTTCATAATGCACTCAAAAAGGCAAAATATTTTTTCTGAAACAGAAAGGAAAATTTAAGTATCCTGTAGTTCTCAAAAATTTCAAGAAAATGACTGCCCAAACGAAGAAAAGTGCTTCTCAAGTCAGGTAGAGAATTTTTTATCATTACCTAACTTTCTGTCGAAATTTTCAGAGTTGAAACATGCATATTTTTCTGGGGAAATTTGGTTTGAAATGACTTGAGCCGCACTTTTCCTCGTTTGTGGAGTCATTTTTTTTGGGGGGGGATAAAATTTAAAACAACAGGAATACTTAAATATTGTCCTTTCTTCTCAGAAAATTATTTGTCCTATTGAGTGCATTATGAAAAGTGCTTAGTATTTTCTTAAAAATTCTGTTATTTTATTATTTTAAGTGTAAATGTATTTCAGAAATAGAATAACGTTACTATAACGACTCTTCACCTTATTTTTTCATATAAATGCAGCGTACTAAAATGAAAAAAAGAAACTATATATACGTGTCTGAAACTGGAAGCAGTTGGCACTAAAAATTAATCCTTGTTCCTCTCTAGGATTTATTTGTTAGCTAATTTAAGTACAATCATTTAAATATTAAAGGTTTCCAAAACTAATTTATGTTTCAGAACGTACAAGTTACTTGTGATAAAGATTTTAATATGTCTCTTACTTAGCCCTGTTTCCGATTATATTATTAGCATTGATGAGAGCAACAAAGGGAATTCATGCTTGCTCCAGAGAAGCCATTATTCAAAACTTTCAATATGATTACTTTTATAGTACTGTTTTAAGGCAACGAATATTTATAACAAAGGGTTTTATATTTAATCCTTTAATGGGAAAATTACATGAAATTTGCTGTTTTCGATAATTAATTTCGATAAATAATAATTTTATTTAAGAATTTTCATTTTTCAGCGTTAAGTTGTACCTTAAGACTAAACAAATAATTTAGTGAAATCCCGAAGTCTCTAGTGGTTTAGTTGATGAGATATAAGCAAAAGCAGGCTTCAGATTTTTCTGTGACAGCCATGCCAAATATAACAAAAGTACTTAAAAAAATGTCAAAAATAAGTACAATTATTAAACAAATATCGAAAAATTAAAAATTGAATAGAAGTGTTTTGAAATGGGGAAAATGTGTGTCTCAATTTTTGGTTTCAAGGAATTGAAAAAAAAAAAAAGAAAAAAGAAAAAAAAACAGCTTTCCATTAAAAATCAAAATACGATATTCCGTAGATTTAACATTGACGTGGTTCAGAGATAAATTTTACTGAATCAAAATGAAATTAAATCTAAGCGCAAATGCTTTTACCAAAGCCGGTGGGAAAATAATGAACAATTCCCGACTTCGGCTCCACCTGCTGGACCTTTAGGGCCTTTGGGCCTTTGACTTCGACTCCTCTACCTCAAAATCAATCCGACTCCACCTCTAACTCCGCAGCGATGGTAGAAATACAAACTCGTAGGGGGGGGAAGGCGGAATGACAGATTCCGACACTTTTGGAACTTTAAAGCCTTCATCTCCTGACTACTTTATCCTAACAGTTTAGCTCTGACTCTTAACTCCGCAGCGTTGGCACCAGAAATACAAACCCGAATAAAAAGTAACTTACTCTGAATCTGGGAATTTTAGAGCCTTCAACGCCGACTCTGTTGTGTCAACACGATGTGTTTTCCACTTATATCGCTTTCTTTCCCGTTGGGACTCTACTTCCTGATTCGGGACTCTACTGCATGTCGTTTTCCTCCTGCAGTACGTGCCCACGTTTAAAGTTTCGTTCCAGGCATGTTCGTTTCTTCCTGGCTTTGGCAACGGTTCGCCCGGCGTCACTTGTGGGAATTCGTAAACAACGATGGAATTTTCGCCTATTTTGATGGGTTTGTTAAATTTCTTTTCGTTTTTCATCAAGCGTTTCGTGTTCCCAACATTTCGCGCGTACTTTCCATGTTTTGTGCTTGTCTCTAGGCTTTTGGAAAGTCGCGTTTTTGAGTCTTAAAGTTTAGCGTCCCCTCGCATGCACCATTCCACCGACACTTTTAATTCGTTCTAAAATACTTTTTGCACTCATTGTAAAATGTTATTGTATAGAACATGTATAGAATCTGCATATCTAATGTTTAAATGATGTTTTACCGTATTTTATGTGTTTTTAATGTCCTTTTTAGCCCTGTTTGTTACTTTTGTTGTTTCCACGTGACTGAATCATTTTTGACATTTTATTAATGTTTTTGATGTCACACGGTGGTAATTTTTATGGTGCGGGCGCATTCTTTCCTTTTCTTAAAGGGGAACGTCATTACAACTTTTCAGGTGTTGTATTTTTATGTGTTTTTCATGTTTTTCATCGTTTGGGAACCGTTACGATTTCTCACTTGGCGAGATTTTCGCTCGGCGTCCTGTTGGCGTCTTTTTGGCGTGGGGAGTCACTTCTACCGTCTGGTAGCCCCCGTCCCGTTTTCTCGCACTGTTAATGCTGTGAGGGTTACCTCATCGCTGTATAAATACCGTCGTTTGTCGCCATGCTTGGCATTAATTCTTTAAATTCCTTCCAGGGAAGAGGCGGGTGTTTTTCGCCGCCGTGTTTCGTGCTTTTTTGAAGGTGCTTCCCCGACGCCACACCGAAGGCATTGTTCTGTAATAAAAGGGGTAAGTCAACCGATGCAAGGGGGAATTCTGATATATCTGAGGTTAGTGCGGCCACAACCAATGAATTTTATATGTGCATAAATTTCAATAAATACTTTCAATAAAGATTATTCTATGGAACTTTTTTTGATTATTGCCGTGAGTAGCCGTTGAGCTACTACACCATTGCAATGCAGCGTTGCACTACATGTGGAGCCGTGACCATAGCCTTGAGCTGCTACAGAATTCCCCATGCATTTGTGGTCATCAAATCTTTTTAAGTTGAAAGTCACTTCTATAAAATATGAATGTCTATATGTAAAATGTATTATGCATAAGGAATGAATAGTAGTTGAAAATAATTAACATGCCTGACTAATATGCTCAAAAATACTTAACATGATTTATAAACAAGCCTGAGTGTGATATAGAACTATTCTATAGTCATCCTCAATATCAATGCTCTGTGGCATATGAGATCTATATGATGTATTCTTTTCTCATGTTTGGTCATTGCAATTCTGGTAGTATTTTGTTGAGAATCAGTATATGAGGCATTAAACATTTTTTTTCTCTCTGAACACCATGGGAAGACACCAAACTACTCAGTCTACCTCTAGTGGGGGAGGAAACAACTCTTTTATTATTAACATACCTGAATTTTCTGGGGATGCAACTGAAGTAGAATTTTTTCTTACTCAGATAGAAGAACTGGTGGAATTAAATCAGTGGCCGGATAGCAAGGCTTGTTTGTTCTTGAAATCAAAGCTTAGAGGCAGTGCGCGCCAATATGTTTTTTCGTCCCCCAGTCTAAAGAATGAACTTTCTTTTCATAACATTGTTGAAGAGATTCGAAAATTCTTCGGCTCTTCCAATCAGAAAATCTCTTTACAAGAGTTTAATGATATAATGTACATACCCGGGGAATCTTTTCGTGCCCTTGCACACAAAATTCAGGCGAAGGCTGCCTTGCTGTATGATGTACCAAGTTCATCTGCTATGGATCAGATTTTATATCACAAATTTATTTCGGCCATCCCGCATACCTATAGATTCCAAATTTTGACAGAAAACATCACAGATTTTAAAAAGGCTGTAGAAAAAGCCGAACACTTATTTAATGTTATGCGACAGGCAAATGCGTCTAGCACAAGTAGTGAGACAGACCAACTGAACATGTTAAAGGCACAAGTTAAGGAGTTGTCACAAAAAATTCAGTTACAGGAGACCAACACCTTTGAACCTATGGAATTCAACACATGCACCAATGCATCCTCAGGTTCAAGTGCGAGTCAAATTGGACATTGTTGTTGTGCTGCACAATCACAGTATGTCAACCAGGTTGCCCATTTTCAACATAATAACCCAACATCCGACTCTTATAGCAAAACAAGTTATCGAAAGTTCTCTCAACCAAATTCGTTTGGCCGTAGTCACAATCAACAACAAAATGTTTCAACTCCATATGGTAGAGGGTTTTTTCGTGGCAGAAGATTTAGTCGTGGCCAGCATTTTTCAAGAGCACAGTCTCGGTATTGTTCCTTTTGTGATTCATCAACTCACAATTTTGCAAACTGCTTTAAGCGAGGGAAACATCAGTATCAGAATTTTTCGAATCGAGGCGGGTACAGACAGAGTAGAGACTTTCCACCACGGTTGCCACCCAATCGGCAATTTAGTGCATATGGGAATCATCAGGATTCTCAATCAAATAGCGCAAATTTTGTTCCTTTGGGATCCCGGTCTGATTCTTATTCACACGTCAGCAAGCCGGAAAACTGAAGCCTAGGACCGACAGGGCAGAGTGTCAGTCCTCAAATCTCAACCCATCTGCCAAACCCTTCGTCGCTACAAATGTTGTACCACCAATTATCGAGTGTGTCTCTCCGATTCAGTCTATCGAGAATGTCATTTTTCCCGAACCACGCCTTCTCCCAAATGTGTCACCACCTACTGAACTCATTTTCTCAGTGAATTCGGACAATGTTCAGCTCCCGTACATCATTGTTCAGCTGGCCTCTTCACCGTTTGTTTTTCTTTATGATAGCGGGTCCACGCTGAGTCTCATCAGTGACAAAGTCTTCCAATCTTTGAAGCCTGCACTTAAATATAAAAATATTGCCAGAGACGTTACAATTTCTACAATCAATTCCGATATTGTATTTAAAGGTTGCATAGAAGTCACTCTCAAAATTCAGGGAAAATGTTTCAGACATATTTTATACCGTATTGAGTTTCCTGACAATTACACTTGCGTAGGTATCCTCGGATATGATTTTCAAGTGAGATTTGCTGCCCAACTGTGCCCAGCAGAAAACGTGGTGAAAATTAAGGATATGACCATCCCACTCTTTAAATTCAGTTCGTCTTCGAGTCTTTCTCAACCATGTAATAAACCTCAAGCTGATCAAGGAGATGCTGTAAATAATGTTAGTAACCAGGGCCAAAAGCATGACACACACACTGTAACACCAGCAAGGGTCACATCTAAGAAGAAAGTTAAACTCGAGTCAGGTCAAGAAAGTTACATTTTAGTCGGGATTAGTCCAAATTCTTCCTTACATCTTGAAGAAAAATTTTTGTTCACACATTCTTTGAAGAGTCCATTATCATCTCATGACATAATTATCAATAAGTCATTAGTCCAAGGTAAAGAAAATTCCTTTTTCATTTATGTCAAGAATAACTCCAACAAATGTTTTCATATAAACAAGAATTCTCATGTTGGATATGTAGAAAATTTTGAAGACATCTTAAAAAATAATTCTACCTCATCTAGTCACTTGGTAAATTTAATTCAAGCGTCACCCGAGGTTTTGAGATTACGGAAGGAGGAATTCAACTTAAGTGATTTCCAATTAGGCCATTTAAACCCCGAAGAAAGAAATTCTCTATCTAAAATTTTGAGCGACAATTACCAAGCATTTAGCAAATCTCTTGCTGCTATTGGAGAATCGGATGCCATTACCCCCAAGCTGGACTTTATACATGAGTATCCAACGAAGCAAATGCCCTATCCTATCCCTCAAGCTTTAGTAGCTGAAGCTAAAAAGCAAATTAACGAGATGGTTCAGGCCGGAATCATTAGAAAAGGAATTACGCCTTTCGCGTCGCCCATTGTTATGGTTAAGAAGAAGGGAACAGACGCATCTGGGAAACCAAAGTACAGGTTGGCTGTCGATCTTCGTTTGATTAATTCTTTGCTCAATGCGCCATCGTACCCTATTCCGAAAATCCAAGACATAATTTCTTCCTTAGCAAAATTCAAGTTTTTCACAACGTTAGACCTACACCAAGCATACCACCAGATTGTCTTGCCCCCACAGTATCATGAGAAAATCGCAGCCACCACACCTTTCGGAGTTTATCTTTATCAGAGAATTCCATTTGGTCTAATTGCAAGTTCGTCATTCTTCCAGAATTTCGTAGAAATTTTGATTGCTGAGTCAGGGATAGATTCTATCATAGCATATCAGGACGATCTGCTGATTCCTAGCAACTCGTTTTCCCAGTCCCAGGAACATTTAGCCAAGCTGTTGGCCGTTCTTAAAAAGCACAATGTCACACTTAGTGCTGAGAAGTGTAACTTTCACAAGAAGAACATAAATTATTTGGGTTTTCACATTTCACAACACACCATTGAACCAATTCAGTCGAACGTGGCCAAGATTTCCAGTTTTCCGGTGCCCAAAACCAAGAAGCAACTAAGAAGATTTCTGGGTGTCTGCAATTTCTATAGAAGTTTAGTTCCTGATTATGCGCAACTCACACGTGATTTTCATATATTGTCTTCTCCCAAGACTAAATTTACATGGACTTCCATCCATCAAGAAAATTTTACTAAATTGCAAAACATCTTCTTAGCAAAACCATTTTTGATCACACCAGATTTTGACAGTATGTTTTATTTACATACCGATGCCTCAAAGGTAGCTATCGCTGCCATCTTGATGCAAAAGCGTGGTCAGCATTATCTTCCTGTGTCATTCTTTTCGAAATCGCTATCCCATTCTGAGTCCCGTTATCCAGCAATAAAATTAGAACTCTTTGCCATTGTTAAAGGTGTCCAAGTTTTCAAATATTTTCTCTATGGAAGATTATTTACAATTATAAGTGATGCGAAGGCTCTCAAATTCTACAAAAAAATCACTAACCCGGCTGATATCATAACAAGATGGCTAATGTTGTTGTCACAATATAAGTTCATTTTTCAACCAATCAGTGGATCTCAAAATATTTTACCTGATTTTCTTTCCCGAATCCCTATCAATGAATCAAATTTAACGTCTTTATGTCAAGGTAATGACATTCTGAGTGATGAAAATGCATGCCCTGTTATCTCTTCGTCTCTTGATCTCGAACATGAAACACACTGTATTGCACATGGTGATGAAAATAATAGCAAGTCATCTATGGCTGAAAATGTTGAGTCTGGTTCGTTTTGTGAAGGTGCACAAATTCTCACAGATCAAAATAATGGCTCAATATTGAGTCACAACATAGAAGAAAATCAAAACACCCGAACAATTGACAAGATAGATTTTTCTCTTGGGGACTGCCAAAATTTTTACTCTATGAGTAAGTCGAATGTTCAAGGGGACAACACTGAAAGTTCTTCTCACTTATTTAAAGATACTAGTCATGAAAATGTATGTCACCCGAATAGTAATTACCCGAATATGTTTGCACAAATAGGGCACGAACAAAATCATGAAGATACGCAAAGGCCTTATACTGATACTCACAATTGTTTTTCTAGTGATGATAATTCGAATGTGTATGACGAAAATGCTCATTCTTTTCCATCTTCTTCCTCAAAGAATGTATTTACACATTCTTTATTCAATCACAATACACAGCTTCATGGTCAAGACATCCCTCAATTTGGTTTTTCTGTACATGAGCATGATAATATTCAAGTTGGTTCTCAACATCTACCACAAAGTGGCGATGTAAATTCAAATAATGCATTATCCTACAAGCGTTGCAATGCCAAACAAAATAATGCCAAGTATGTGTCTGATACTCTAAATGACCATGAAAATCATGATGCCACACAAAATAGTCTTTCTTTATCTTGTGATCAGGTGAATCAGGTCTCACCTACAATTGAAGATGTATCTCTGAATAATTACACAACTCAAAATGAAGAGGTTTTTTATGTTGAGCATGTTATCAATGGCTGTAATTATATTATGTGTGACCCAAACAGTGAATGTTCATCAATATATTTTGACAATGACCAGCGAAATGAGCAAATTAATAGTGATTATCAAGTTAATCATATTGGTAGTAATGTTTGTCAAGATGTATGTCATGAAGTGTCTCGTCATAGGGAGAACTCTGATACAGGTTCTTATTCAGATGGTGTTGATAATTCAAATGATCTTTCTGATCACAAATCTTTAAAAGAATTTCATGAAGTTTTTACTATCTTGTCTGTCAATGCAAATGAAGACCCTGAAAATGAAATATCAAATAATACTTTTTTGACACATCAGTTAAAGGATCATATTTTGAGCGACATCTATAACAACATCTTAAACAGGCACAAGTCAAAGCCTAACTATGTCATTCATCCCGACACTAAAATTTTATATTACAATTGCTCTAATAATGATAATGCAGAAGACCGGGAATTCAAAATTGTTGTTCCAACCTCTTTAAGAGCCAAGGTTATCAAAATTGCACATATTAGTCATCTCGGTCTTAAGAAAACTTACCATTTTTTACAAAACAAATACTTCTGGAATGGCATGTATAGAGACACAGCTAATTTCATTGCTAGCTGTCACATATGTAATGTCACGAAGCATCATAAAATTATTCAAGCTCCTTGGCAACAAGCTGATATATGTAAATTCCCAAATCAGGTAGTCTCCTCCGATCTCGTTGGCCCTTTCACAAACCAAAAATATATCCTCAATATCGTTGATCATTTCTCTCGCCATCTTGAGTTATTTGTGCTGTCTTCTATTACCGATAATGTCATCATTGACTGCTTTTTCCATTACATGTCTACTTTTGGGAGACCTCAGGTCATGCTCACAGATAACGGTCCTCAGTTCGCATCTCATGCTACACAAATTTTTCTAAAGAAATTGGGCATTTATCAAACGTTTATCTCACTGCAACATGCATCTGCCAACGGAATCGTGGAAAAGCTAAATTTTTCTCTTAAGGCATCCATTTCCGCTCTAATGAATCAAGGACACTCTTTCGAATATGCTACACATATCCATAAAAATCTCTATAATAATTCAATACATCCTGCTACTAAATTTTCACCCAATTTTATCCATTTTGGTAGGCCGACAGCCACATTCTTTGACACTATACAAGAAAGTGTCATCCTTCCTCAATTTTCTGCAAATAATCTTTCAAAGATTGCAAATGATATCGAACATGTGTACAAGCAAGTATATGGGAATTTATGTGATTCAAAAACCCAGCAAAATGAAGCACAGAAAAGGTGTAAATTGAGAAAGTTTGATATTGGAGACATTGTTTATCTCATGCACGATATTAAGTTTAAGAAAAGGTTTACTGGTCCCTACATTGTGAAGAAAATCAACTCAAAAGTCACTGTTCTTATTCAAAGGTTAGAATGGCCTGAATCAAGGCTACTTCTGATACATATTAATCGGCTGCATAAGGCTCCTCCTCGCTTTTCCTACCTCAAGTCTTCAATTTCATCTGCTGATAATAATAGCGTCACTGTCAATAATGCACGTTCTCCTTATAATTTGAGGTGTAGAAAATAATTTTTTGCTTCTCCCCTTAAACTCATACCCGTCTTCTCTTTCATTATCTTCAATGGCGCGGATACGCCGTGTCCCATGCTGCATCTCCTTGCTTGAAGACGTCCGAGCTGACATGAGGTAGCTGGGCCCACCTGCCTATGGATCATCTCTTGGAGACTTTCAAGCTGACATGGATTATGAGCTGTGCCTGGACCCTGGTGCGTGCCTGCTGGTTGGTGATGATGATGGAGTATGCTCCATGCCTCCGCTCCTTCCTGCTTGCCTGGATTCTGGGGGTTCCTGAATTTTCGTCAAGGCTCTCCTGGTTGAGTTGTCGTCAACTTCGTGGAATGTTTATGCCTGCCGGTGGATAGCCGCCTGTGCTTTGCCGCGATGCTGTTGGTGGTATTGTCTTCCACTTCTGCTACGCCGTGACGTGCTGATGTCTATCGACTTAAGGTGTGTGACGTTCTTTGACTTGATGATGTCGGATCCCCATGGTCTGGACTTGCAATATGAATGGAGGTACCATCTTTATCCGTATTTTTCGTGTGGCAGATTTGTTTGGTTATAAAGTGTCTGTATAGGAATTCTACAACACACCCATCCTGCTTGATTTTTTACGTATACCAGACCTGTCGTCCATAAGGACCACAACGGTGCAATGTACACCTTCTTTAATACAATATATATAACATGTACTATGTTATACATCTCACTTGAAGCTTCTGTTATTTACTTTGTATATCTTTGCTCAAGCGTTCCCATCCTCTATCATGATTTCGGTTCACAGACGTCTTTTAATAATGGTGTAATCACATTTTTTTTTTGATCATTTTTTCTGCCACTCGAAGTCCGGTTTTCTTTTCTGTTCCCTCACAGCAGATGTATGTAATTATGCCTCTTCAGTCAAGAGATTAAATATGTCAAGATTTCAGCATTGTCAATGGACTCTTTATATATATATATATAAAAAAAAAAAATGTTGTAATATAAGGATTCTTTTACGCATGTTTATTTTGTTAATGTAACCAACCACACCACCATTTCATTGTTGACATGTAAGTTATTTTTTTTTCCATTTCAAATCATGCCAATATCTGATCACTAATCATACTTATGATATTTTTGTGATAACAAGCTTGGTCACTTAAGTTGTTATCCCACCTTTGCACAGTTTTTCTTTACAAGTGCCTGCCATTACAAGTTTTCTTGCCCGGCTTATCTGAAGTGTTGTATAAATGGCTTGAAGTCTGGTCATGCAGTCCAGATAGGATTCCAAGTGTGATATTTAATAGTTGTGAGGATAATGGGTTAGGATATTTGTTTTTATACCCCTTAAAGAAAATTTGGTGACATAAACATAACATCAAATGACGTTGGTTTTCATATGAACTTTCTGTGAGGTGTTTGCGTGTTGTGCAGCTGGGATATTTTGTTGTTTTTTTTTCAAATGTAATAGTCTCTGTGAATTGATGTCTCGATGAAGTATGTGTGCTGCACATGCCCATTTAGTTTATGATACCACTTGCCGCTAATTTTTCATAGTTCAGGTATGCATGAAATATGTATACAAGACGTGTTACACTCTGTGTATGTACATCAATGAATGCGCACAATGTCGCATATATTCTAATGAAGGTTTTGAAATACATCTTATGAGTCATTTTTTTGTCATAACATCGTGTAGTCATAATATATGAGAATAGGGTAACAGTTATGTACATTTTGGGTACTTTTCCAAATTTTTATAGTGAAGTCATCTTACGCCAGGGCTTCTAATTTTGCTGAATGTGTCATGAATACAATTTTTTTTCACACTCAGAGATAGTATGTAGTTGTATATACATAAGTGTTGTGTTAACGTAGTATCTCGATCATGACAAAGTCAAGTTTTAGTCGTTTAATTATGTTGTCTCATTATATTCAAAAAAAAAAAAAAATCAAGGCTTAAGATTTTTTTTCCCTTACATAAGGTGGGTAACCGACATTTGCTAATTCATGTACACTGTTGCATGCAAGTATTTTAATGTTATGGAAATTAGGGTGGAACATATTTTATGGAAATAATTGTTAAACTAATATATATTTAGGATATATATTTGTGTCATTTCTGGTGCTGTGGTTATATTGGATAACTCAGTTGATTTGATTAACGCCTAACTGTTATTTTCCCTAAGCATTAAACTGCCATGTTCATCGCATGCTTTAATTTCTCCTATGCCACTCATAGGTATACGTTAAAAGATTTTATGTCGTGATGTACCCTGTGAAAATTATGTTCCTTGGTTTAGAATATGTCAAGGTTTTGCATGAGCCACTTTCATTTGTTTGAATTTTACATCGTGAGCACGCATAACAATAATTTAATTTGGTGCATGAATTGGAATTGAATGTTTTCATTTTATGATAGTTATGATGCATGAATGTGATACGGAAGTTGCTACTTTTACTTTTAATTTGGTTAGACTTCATGCGTCTTAAGTGGTATGTGCATTCAAAGTCATCTTTTAGTTGTGCCAAATTTAAGTTTTTGTGTAATGAATACTAGTTTAATGCATGTCTTTCGTGTTCAAAGGGTTGTGCAATTTTGTTTTCATTCCTATAAACCAGTCCATCAAAGAAAAATATTTTGATAAATATTTGATCATGAATTCAGTGTGCGTGATAAAAGGTTGTTTTGACACAAAAAAAAAAAAAAAAAAAAAAAGGATGAGATTGAGTCACAATGAATTGTTACACGGAAATGTTTGTCATGAAATGAAATTTTTTTAGAAATTTATCAAGGTTAATGTTTTGAAAATGTTTTTGTAAATGAAAGTAAAGTGGAATATATCAAAAATAATTATTTGAGAATTTAAAAATGTTAGAAATGAAATTGAGTGAATTTTGGGTGAATTGATATGAGTTTCAAATCTTGTGATGTATGACAAATCTGACATAATGCACTCATCTTAACAGTGGTTTACCCGATTTTTGTGATAATTTTTTGTGTAATGCTTACCGTGCAACCTTGTTATCATGTAATAAGTCATGTTGGTAATGTTAAATATTATATTGTATGTTACTCAAGAAATTTATTTCGTATGTGCAATTTACCAAGCATCAATGTGTAAGATTTTTTAGTTGTAAATGCTATAATACCAAATTAATATTTGGTTAGTCATTCTTATGCAGTGTGCTCATTTGTGTTTCATGTTGTGTGCCGCACGGTTTTCCTATAGTGTTTCTGCCATAGATATTTTTCCTCGTTGCTTTTCTGGTTGTGTGTCCTTTTGGAAGGTTGGAGTTTTAAAATTTTGCCGTTGCTCGTCAAAATTTTTGTCGGCCAAAGGGGGGAATGTTGTGTCAACACGATGTGTTTTCCACTTATATCGCTTTCTTTCCCGTTGGGACTCTACTTCCTGATTCGGGACTCTACTGCATGTCGTTTTCCTCCTGCAGTACGTGCCCACGTTTAAAGTTTCGTTCCAGGCATGTTCGTTTCTTCCTGGCTTTGGCAACGGTTCGCCCGGCGTCACTTGTGGGAATTCGTAAACAACGATGGAATTTTCGCCTATTTTGATGGGTTTGTTAAATTTCTTTTCGTTTTTCATCAAGCGTTTCGTGTTCCCAACATTTCGCGCGTACTTTCCATGTTTTGTGCTTGTCTCTAGGCTTTTGGAAAGTCGCGTTTTTGAGTCTTAAAGTTTAGCGTCCCCTCGCATGCACCATTCCACCGACACTTTTAATTCGTTCTAAAATACTTTTTGCACTCATTGTAAAATGTTATTGTATAGAACATGTATAGAATCTGCATATCTAATGTTTAAATGATGTTTTACCGTATTTTATGTGTTTTTAATGTCCTTTTTAGCCCTGTTTGTTACTTTTGTTGTTTCCACGTGACTGAATCATTTTTGACATTTTATTAATGTTTTTGATGTCACACGGTGGTAATTTTTATGGTGCGGGCGCATTCTTTCCTTTTCTTAAAGGGGAACGTCATTACAACTTTTCAGGTGTTGTATTTTTATGTGTTTTTCATGTTTTTCATCGTTTGGGAACCGTTACGATTTCTCACTTGGCGAGATTTTCGCTCGGCGTCCTGTTGGCGTCTTTTTGGCGTGGGGAGTCACTTCTACCGTCTGGTAGCCCCCGTCCCGTTTTCTCGCACTGTTAATGCTGTGAGGGTTACCTCATCGCTGTATAAATACCGTCGTTTGTCGCCATGCTTGGCATTAATTCTTTAAATTCCTTCCAGGGAAGAGGCGGGTGTTTTTCGCCGCCGTGTTTCGTGCTTTTTTGAAGGTGCTTCCCCGACGCCACACCGAAGGCATTGTTCTGTAATAAAAGGGGTAAGTCAACCGATGCAAGGGGGAATTCTGATATATCTGAGGTTAGTGCGGCCACAACCAATGAATTTTATATGTGCATAAATTTCAATAAATACTTTCAATAAAGATTATTCTATGGAACTTTTTTTGATTATTGCCGTGAGTAGCCGTTGAGCTACTACACCATTGCAATGCAGCGTTGCACTACAGACTCCTTTGCACCAAAAATCACTTTGACCTCGCAAACACTGGCAGAGTTGCGAACTTTTAGGGAAAATTCTCGACTCTAACTGTCGAAATTTAAACCTTCGACTCCCGACTCTGACTCCGCAGTCCTAGTTTTTATTATGAAATACGATTGGTATTATGATTTGTTTTTATTTTCATTCTAAAATTTTAATTAATTTAATATGTTTTTGGCAGCCTGAAACAAAGTGAAATATCAGAGTCCTTTATCAGGTAACAAAAAGTGCTCTGTGCAAACGGTTTTTTTTAAATTATTATTATTGGACTTTGTACACTATACACAATGAACATGCGCAGTGCCTTTTACAGACTTTTGACTACATGAAAAATAGTGAGAAAAGGGATAAATAAAAAGAGGATATGAGTTTTGACCATGTTTCTGATGAGGATGAGTCAAGAGGCTTCGCTTAAAATCAGGTAAATCTGGTTATAAAGGGATCAAATGAATCGTTAATCATTCATCCGCAACATTTCCAAGCTAAAAACTGTTTTAAAAAATTCCTCTTTTTTTAATAGAAAGAAAAGTTTTTAAGCCACAAAAACGCAATTAAGCTAAACAAGAACAGGGAGGTCATTCCAAACGTTTTCTACTTTCGAGTTCGAGACGTTACGTCAGAGCCGATCACGTGACGAGAAATCTCGCGAAGTGGTATTCTGAACAGCTCGCAGCTGTCTCTCGAAGAGGCGCCGATTTTTTCGATTAGTTTGGTCGGCCAGGAGGTACTCGTGACTTCTTCCAACCAATGTCCTTTCAGCGCAGCTAGTTTTGTTTTGTTTAATTCTTGCACGGAAAAGCGCGAACTTTGACGACTGGCACGCTAATGGCTACTCTTCAAAGAATACGTTTTACGTTACAAAGAATCACACCGAAATAATTTTAGATTTTCTTGAAGCAAACCCAGATGTTCTTAAAAATTAATTCTCCGAGAATTTTACAAAATAGTACACAAAGGAAAAATAGCCGAGTGCTCCGGTGCAAAAAGCTTAGTCGAATGGCAAAAAGTAAGTCATATTTTTTGCATATTTCAATATTAGTGTCTAAAACAAAAATCGAAGAGGTGAAAACAGCCAATACATAAATATGATAAAAATTAACCGTAAATTTTGTTGATTTACCCTATAACACCATCTATATTAGTAAGAACGTCTTATATGAAATATATTTTTCCCAAGAAACTATAATCGAAATAATAATAATAATAACTTTAAAAAAATAATGATACTAAAAAAAAAAATCTTAACCCTCATAAATGCAGACGAAAAAATACAAATAGTTCGTAATCGTGGACTGAATATTATGTTGTTGCCGTGTCTAATGAAGTGCAGAGTGCGAAAGGTTTAGAGGCATTCTTGATGAAAAAATCTGCTAATTCAAATTGAATAAAAAAAACACTAAAATGCAGGGAGGGGGGGTGTTAGGGCATGGCGCTGACTGCGCCATTGAAATTTTTAAAGGGGGTTGAGGGGTATTTTTTTATTTGGGGGGCTCTTGCTTTTGGAGGGGGGAGTCTTCCGGATATTTGGGGGGAGGAGCAAAATGTAAAAGGTTTGTTGTGCTAATTGAGCTTTTGGGGATGGGAGCAGACATAACAGAATGTATAATCTTCCATATTAGGATTAGTAATGTAAAAACCAACCCTCCCCCCGCTCCCAGTTGCAATTATAACAACAATCTCAGTTTCAAAGACATGTTCCAGATTTTTTTTCTCTTCTCCTTTAAAATTATAATTTAATAAGCATATACTAAATAAAAAGTATTACTTCTTTAATATTCCTGTTTTCAAATTCCATTTTTTCTAGGAATTGTTTTCCAAAGATATCCTCAAAACAGTACTTTTCTAGTTTGCTTTTTCAAAACAAGCAACTTGTACCTATGATTACACAATTCCATCTTTATTTTCAAGATTAAAAAGTCAAAACAGTAATCTTGGTCACAAGAGCAGTTTAAAATAAATAAATACTCTGCTTCTGTAAATGTATATTGAAAAATATTCGTAAAAGGAATAAATTTTTCAATCATTATTTCTCTTCAGCTGATAAAGAACTTTAAAGTTCAACCCAAAGGAAAGATCCTAAATTGAAGAAGAAAAGAAAAAAGGAGCATTTTGAAGCATTCTCTTTTCCTTGAAATGCATCATATTATATAGCAGTCAATTTACAAATGCTCACAGTATAATCGAATACAGTATTTGTATAATATTGCTAATTTTGATGTCGGCGAAATGGAAAATCAAACTTTAGAAACAATTCCCCAGAAATTACCAGTATTTACCGTTTTGTAATTAGTACATCAATATCAAATTTCAATAAAGAAAAATAAATTTTCTTACAAATTGAATTCAATTGAAATTGAATATTGACAGTAGGTAATAAATAAAGAATTTAGGGAAAAAAAGGGGAGGAGGATTTTATATCAAAAGAAGACAAAAAAAAAAAAAATACCTACGTCAGTGGCGTACCCAGCATGGGTGACACCCGGGGCGATAATTTGTGATGTCACCCCCCCCCCCTAAAACGCAAAAAAAAGGGATTGTATATTCTGTGTAAGTTTGAAATTCATACAACTTTCAGAAACAACTAGTACTTTTGTGAAAAAACTAAATTTTAAGTGGGATAATGTACAAAAGAAAAATAAAATTTATGAACGCTTTTTACATAAAATTTCCCCTAGACGCATTTGTGCAGGCCGTCGAGCGGTCAAAAAAATAAGAGGGAGTAGGAAATTCCTAGCCCCTTAATTATTTCAAATGCATTATATCTTGAAAATTTGGAGTGCCCCCGATTCCCCCCCCCCCTCCCCACTCTTACCTTAGTTCCTAAATGATGGGTTTGGTTATTGGAATCAATGGAAGTTATCAACCTTAGCCTAATGCATTTTCATTCATAAACATTTTTTACATTGAAAAAGGAGCTCTTAACACGTGTCTTCCGAAACACGTGTCTGCAATTTAATTCGGATGTTTGTGCATTATAATGTTGTTATTAGTTGAATTAAGCATTTTAAGCTTTGAAAACTTGTTGAAAAGCGAAAAATTTTGCATATATACCTGTTTTATGTTTGCAGTTATAACCCCCCCCCCCCCCCCCCTGCACCATTTTTGGGGTTGGCCACATCCTAATTCGTTTTCCTCATGCCAATACCTATCAGAAAAACCAACTGCCGTAATTTTATCACAAAAATTCCACGGACAACCACTTTTTCACACCCCCCCCCCCTTCACTATGTTCAAGGTTCCTAACATTCTAATTTGTTTTCTGCTTGCCAATACATTTCAGAAAAACTAACTCCCGTTTTTGTGTCACAAAAGTTTAACGAAAAACCACTTGCCCCCAGCGCGGTTTTAACCCCCTTCCCTCCCCTTCACAATGTTCAAGGTTTGTAACATTCTAATTTGTTTTCTGCTTGCCAATACCTTTCTGAAAAACTAACTCCCGTTTTTGTGTCACAAAAATTTAACGGAAAACCACTTGCCCCCCAGCGCAGTTTTAACCCCCCTCCCTCCCCTTCACTATGTTCAAGGTTCGTAACATTCTAATTTGTTTTCTGCTTGCCAATACCTTTCAAAAAAACTAACTCCCATTTTTGTGTCGCAAAAATTTAACGGAAAATCACTTGCCCCCCCCCAGTGCATTTTTATTCCCCCCCCCCCCTTGCCCCCCTGCACCATCTCCAAGTTTGGCAACATCCAAATTCGTTTTCCTCGGGCCAATACCTTTCAGAAAGGCAAACTCCCAAATTGTATCACAAAAATCGCTCAATCTCACCTACTTTAGGGCAGTTGAGATTTCGCTCCGCAAATAAGCGCCCGAAAAGTCACTTTTCCCCTTCTTTTGGCGATTGGAATTGCTACTTGCGAGAATTTCCTTTCGAGACCCGCTTTTTTTCCCTATAGCGCCATCTAGTGAGGCGATCAGAACTAATCTCGCAAGGTGAATTTCGAGCTTGGAATAAGCACCCTGCTCATTATGGCGAACAGATTATACGTACATACACGAGCAAAACGTGGAAACTATAGTGGCCGAGTATCTGAAAAAAATAAATAATTCTGGTTCTTTGGATCTGCAAGCCATTTTATTTGGGATCCGGACACTGATTTTTATCCAGGTCCCAGAAAAAACTCCCCGTATTCGGCAATAAACCATTAAAACTTAAATGATCAGTCTAGCAATTACTACTAAAATACTAGAAAAATTAATAAAGGTTGCACCTAAGGATATTATAAAATTATTTTTAAATAATATATTTGTGTAATTTAGATTCAAAAGTTTTTTGGCGGTTCAGTTTTTGACTTGAAGCGATTGGGGTCTGAACCGCGAACCGCCTTTAAAAAGGAATCAATCTTTCTCTTTAAGGAAACTCTTCTTTCTTTTAAAAAAAGAGTCGTTTTAAAAGTATCTAACTAAAAATGTGGTAAAGGAATGAGAAACGATTAATTTGATACAAAACACTTTCTTTTTAATAGTATTTTCGTGATTGTAAGCATCTTTTCTTTTCTCATAGTCACTTTGTTTTCACAATTTTTCACACATTTCTAAGTCTGTACTAGCCCTATGCATGCTCATAAGTCCAGTAATTATCAAATAAAACGAGTTTCTTTAGCGCTACTAACACTGAATACTGACGGTCTAGGAAGATTGGGCGCCGGGAACTTTGGGCGCCGAGCATTTTGGGCGCCGGGAACTTTGGGCGCCGAGCATTTTGGACGCCAGGAACTTTGGGCGCCGGGAACTTTGGGCGCCGAGCACTTTGGGCGCCGGGAACTTTGGGCGCAGAGCATATTGTGCCCAGTATTCCCGGGGCCTAAAATGCTCGGCGTCCAAAATGCTCGGCGCCCATTGTTCCCGTCGGCGAATTTTGAAACGCTCTCAATGCTTACGTTACGGTAGCTACCGGTTAGTTAACCACGTGACAGCTAATGATCACGTGCTCCAATGAACTGCTTAGAATGGTAACCGGTTGATCATAGAACGCTGGGGTTAGTAACCGGTCGACCGGTGAGGTTCGTCGAACGCAAGGAATGCTTGCGTTCGCCGAGCACAAGTGGCAGCTACCGGTTAATCGATCACGTGACATCTAATGATCACGTGCTTCATATTAATACGATAACCGGTTGATGATAGAACGCAGCAGTTAGCCACCGGTTACTCAGTGGTCGACCGGTTAGGATCGCCGAACAAAACCGATTACAGTACATTGGCAAAATGAGAAATAAAAACGAGCGCGTTCTATTAAACAGTATGGTGACCTGGATACATTAAAGCAACCCCGAGTAAAATGTAAACAGAGCCGCCCCTTTAAATTGTGAGGTAGAAATTGCAATGCGAAATATTGCTGTTTCAAGTTTTAGTTCGTTTTAATTTCACGATTTACTGTTTTTTGTGTTGTGAAATATTTTCGTTTTCGTAGGGTTTCTTCTGAATCTTAATACGTCTGTATTGTTGTTATGTTTGGAAAATTCTACTTGCTGTAAACATTCGCAATAAACTCACATTGAAAGAGACGCAGAACAGATTTTAACATTGTAGATAATACATGCTGTTTCAAAATGAGTTTCTTTTTTTTTTTATATATTCTTGAGAATAGTAACTGAAATACAATCTGAGTGCGCTTCTCTTATGTTGTTGATGTTTTAATTTAGTGGTTTTCTCTGAACAATATGTTGAAGATTTTGGTTATTTGATAAAGTTTTTTAACAATAAAAATGTCGTGAGAAAATCTGTAAAAAATACTACCATTTAATGATCTAAGAAATACATTTTATCTCAGGAAAGAATATAATCCTTTTCATTTAATTTAATTTCACCTTCATCTGTCTCAGTTTTTAGTTTTATTAAAAAAAAAAGGGGGGGGGGAAGGATGGGTGGGAAGATGTTGAGTCACTGCTCCTATGCTCTGTGGGACTCGTGAGAATTTGAGCGACCAGTGTCAGCCTTTGCACACTCCCCCCCCCCCCCCATTTCCTAGAAAAAATTAAAACGACACGTTTAGCTACCACCAACTACTCGCAATCAGTAGTCATTGACCCCAGGAACTGTAAGCTTTTCCATTTCGATTGTTTTATGCTCCGAGCTTGTGTCACTCCTTAACTGTACTAAGTCATTATAGTCTAATAGGTGTGAGTTCATTTGTATGCTAATGATAATAATATATTCAGAGCTCTAAAAAAATTTTTTTTTTTTTTTTGGCCTTGTTAATTTTGCCTGAATGAACTGATAATTGATAACAATTTGCAGATTGCACCAAAACCTTAATTATATTAAAATGTTCCCTATCAAAGAAGTTTACAGCAAATATTGTATAATTGACTTTGAATTCATAGCACCTGTGATAGTTAAGTTAGAGGGCGGAGGGGAGCCAAAGTGAGTGCCCTTGGCTAATGCATTCTTGCACTCTTTTAACTTGTTCGTTTCCGTTTTTTTCCCTTACATTCATGGCATGCGAAAAATCCGGAAAACTTGCAGAAGGGGTTGCTATTCATATTGTATTGTAATTAACTCTGAATTTGGAGCATTTCAGAAGTGATTGGTTGTTGGGGGAAAGAGTTCCAAACATAACAACAATACAGACGTAAATTAAGATTCAGAAGAAACCCTACGAAAACGGAAATATTTCACAACACAAAAAACAGTAAATCGTGAAATTAAAACGAACTAAAACTTTAAACAGCAATATTTCGCATTGCAATTTCTACCTCACAATTTAAAGGGGCGGCTCTGTTTACATTTTACTCGGGGTTGCTTTAATGTATCCAGGTCACCATGCTGTTTAATAGAACGCGCTCGTTTTTATTTCTCATTTCGCCAATGTACTGTAATTGGTTTTGTTCGGCGATCCTAACCGGTCGACCACTGAGTAACCGGTTTCTAACCGCTGCGTAATCATTAGATGTCACGTGATCGATTAACCGGTAGCTACCAGTTGAGCTCGGCAAACGCAAGCATTCCTTACGTTCGACGAACCTCACCGGTCTACCGGTTACTAACCGCAGCGTTCTTTGATCAACCGGTAACCGTTCTAAGCAGTTGATTGGAGCACGTGATTATTAGCTGTCACGTGGTTAACTAACCGGTAGCTATCGTAACGTAAGCATTGAGAGCGTTTCAAAATTCGCCGCCGAGAACATTGGGCGCCGAGCATTTTGGACGCCGGAAACATTGGGCGCCGAGCATTTTAGGCCCCGGGAATACTGGGCACAATATGCTCGGCGCCCAAAGTTCCCGGCGCCCAATCTTCCCATTTCGGAATACTGACGACTAAAGGACCGTTGCCAAAGCTTAGGTAAAATCAAATTTTATCACTCTCCTGCTTTCTTTCTCCTCGCCGGCGATGCATAATTACGCTTACCACAAATGGCATCGAAAAACGTTGTGGGCTCTTTGAAAATGTAAACAAACAGTTTTTTCCGGGAGTCATGTGTAGGATTTCTTACTTAGCTAACAAAAATAAAAGAAAAAATATTGTAATTTATCATGAAGTCTTCCGCAGTTTATTTTCTTGACAAAAATTGGAAGAAAAGAAAGAAAGAATCTGTTCTTTTAGAAAGATAAATATTTAAATTCTCTGAATGGTTAGTGTGAGGGGGCAGCCTTGGGGCTGTTTTCTTTCTTTCACTTCAAGCATTCATGAAAAGCTGTTTCAAACCATCCTTCATTGCAAAGCTCTTTGAGAATTTCTGCTGCTGAAATTCTGACTTAATATCAAAATCCGTCTCTTTCACCCCTTTACCTAAAACGTGCATCTAACATCAAGCATTGGTAAACAAACTTTCTTTAAACACTTTTATTTAACTGACTTGAAAAAAAAAAAAAGTAGGAGGTTATTAATTCAGAACATATATATTTATTTGTACTTGCCCTATAACTTTTCATTGAAAGAACCAATTTTGATGATTTCTTTTATAATCAATTCTGTAGTAAAACAGAAAGTTATGGGCAGAAAGTTTAAAAAAAAAAAAATCACATCATGTTTTTAGTTTTACAGTATATTACATACAGCTTCTTTACATTTCATGTTTGCCCAATTGTATTTTTCCACTGAACCAATGAATTTTGTTTATATCCCTTATTGAATCAATTAGTAATGCTGCTTCCACAAAAAGCATTATATTTTATTATAAGTAATCATATTAGTGTTTTTAAACGTTTTAAAGAATGAGTATTTGAACTGATTTTTGTAGCTTAATTTCTTGTTATTTACTGTCAATTGCTATAAAACTGTATGGAGCCTGAATCAAAAAGTAGCTAAAGTTATTGTACCGTGCAATGTTAGACATGCATATTTTTCCAAATTTCCCTTATGTTTGACCTGAATTTCTGTATTGTCTTTATCAATCTCATTGAAAGTATAATAATACTTTCAAAATAATTGAAAAGTCTGAAATTATTTTGATTATTGTAGGATCTGTGGTTGTTGTGTTTTAAAAAATGTTATGGATAGTACAATGTTCCGATTGATACAACAAATATATATGCTAAAAATAAATAAGTATTTTTGCTCAATAATGT